>NC_067398.1:404095343-404192843 GCF_016432865.1 Antechinus flavipes
TGAAAATACTTATGAAATCAAAATAGAGAAACATATAGGATTACTCTTTACTTTTAATCTGCTGATAAGCAAAAAAGTGGGAACTTTCTGGGCATCACCTCTCCTGGTTTTAGAATACTTTTCATTTAACTCTATATTTGTTTTACTTTTAGCTAAGAATATAGTTGTATGCATCATATCTTTTTTTAAAATATAAAACAATACCATAAGGAAAATGATAAGTAGTGATATCTTTCTGAATTGCTAGTTAAGGATTACTACCTATTCTATTTGTTCTCCCTTCCAATAATATATCAGCCAAACCACATCCATGTGTTTTTTATATTTCACTTTAGGAGAAAAAAGAAGAGAATGTAAGTTCTTTGAGAACAGGAATTGATCTTTTTTTTTTTTTCCTTTGTATCCTCCATGCCTAGCATAGCACTCCATACATAATAATGCCTCAATAAATTTAGTTAAGTAATTGGTTGATTCAGCACTCTACAGACAAGATAGCTAATTAAATAAATTAATTTTTTGCAAAGGGTTAAGTGACAGACAAGGGCTTAGTATGTTATCTAGATAGAAAATATTTAAATATGAATTAAAATAACCCTTTAAATGTGATATAGGAACAATGGAGAAGCTGTTTGGAAACTTTTTGTATTCTTCATTTCTCATTTATTATAGCTACTGGCTTCTACATGAGCTTTATACTATAATGGACTTGGAATAAAGTAGAGGAAGTTGCAACATTTCTAGATATAATCCATCAATATTACAAAACAAAACAGAAGGCATTTTCTTATCCTGTACAAAACTATGAACATTCAACCCTTAAACTGTCTACAACTCTCATCGTTGTAAATCAAGAATAAATATGGAAGGCGGGGCAAGGTCCAAAACACAATTATAATAATTATAATTGGTTGAGGAAGGAACATTGCTCTATATGGATTTATTTAAAAATACTTTTCTATCTAAAAAATTAAATTTTGAGGAAAAAATTTATTGGAATCAATGAAACTGTGAAGCAATATGGTTAGGTTAAACACAAAATATATCTTAGCATATTATAGCTAAGGAATTTCCCTTGAAGCTTAAAACAAATAAATTCAGAATAGATAAAAGATAGTGCAACACTGAATAGTGTGCAGAGTTGTTAGTAAATGTATGGAACTCATAATAGAAAAGTTATTGAGAATCAGGACACCTGGGTTCTAGCCCCATCTTCTCCATTAATAACTTTGTACCTTTACACAAATCACTCATTTCTTTGGATATGTTTCCTCCTTGTAAAATAAGGAACTTGAACTTTAAAAAATGTCTTTTAGTATTCATATGCTTTGATTGGTAGTCATTTTATGATTGAATAGGTTTAGAGCATTAAGTATAAAGGGATCTGGGTTCAAATTCCCATCTCTGATACTGCCCATATGATTTTGTGCAAATCACTTAGCTTTCCTGGACCTCAATTTCCTTATTTGCACATTAAGGAGTTTAGGTGACCTTTATGTTCCTTTTCAGTTCCAGATATATGATCCTCTGTTAGGATGACTATCTGAAAGAATGGATCTAGGAAGAGGAGCTAATCTGAAGAAAAAAAGAAGCAAAATTTATTTACTTAACAATTTTACTAAGCTGATTAAACAAAAAACAGCACTGTAAATATAAATGAAAGCTAAGTGGCACATGTTCTTTAAATGTATTAAATTATTATAATTCAAAAGAGAAATGGAAGAGAAAATATTTGATTTTTTTTTTCTGTATACTATTTCCTTTTGCTTCTCAGCAGGTAGAGAACTTTTCAAAGACTCAGTAGGACTGCTGAAGAGGTGTGTGAGTTGAAAGTAAAAAAGGAAATTTGTTTTAATACTGTTCATGCTTTAACCTACTTTTTAATCAACTCTTTAGCCAAATTCTTAAAGGCTCAACTAAGGGGCACATTTATGTTCCCAGAAACACATGCACATGTCTAATTTGGCAGTAAGAATATACTAGGAAAAAAGAGGGAGGTATTTTTCAAGTAAACATGACATGATCTCTTCTGCCAGAGTGCCCCTGGTCAGACAGCTGCTGTACTGCTACACTGGGCTGGTGAAGAAAGAAGACATAAAATGGGAGCTGAACCAGATTATCCCTAAGGTTCCTCCTGAGTAACAGTCTATAATTACATGGCTCCACAATGTAGCCTTTGGATGCATCCCCACTGAGACAAGTGCTATTATTTGCCACATCCTAATTTCCTTTGGCAAAACCATGAATCCAATATTTTTATTCTTATTCTTTTTATTTCAGGAAATCAACAAACCCCAAATACCGAATAATGTTATGTTCGTGTCTGTGGGTTTTGCCAGGAAAACCCACTTGTGATTTTGTATTGGGGTACTGATGCAGGGCTGATGGCTGCCCGCAGCTATGGAAAAGTAACACTAGTAAGTCACTGAGGGTTAGCTAATAGATTGTAACTCTGAGGATATGGTTTAATGGAAATTTCCCTTTGAGAAGGACAGTCCCCATGCTAATGACATAGCTTAAAAGGCTATTTATTTTGCTTGCATTAGGGACTACGCATTTGAGTAAATGGAAAACCATTTTAAAATGTTAAGCCTTAATCCCATCCCCCTTCTCCCAATGCTCATGAACAGTGATTCCCAAGACTATTCTCTACAATGGCCAATTGATCATGTTTCTTTAATTCTCTATCTCTAAAAGGAAAATTCATTTTAAACTTCACATGGTCAGCCAGCAGATTTCTTAAGAATGGTTGTTCTGAGCTGCACTGGACTAAATTGGTCAGAGTGTCTACACTAAGTTCAGTATTACAATAGTGAGACGCAAGTAGTATAGCTACAGGTTCTTTGTAAAGAGCATACCAGTCAAGTCAAAGAAAAAACTGAGCAAGTCAAAGTTCAGTGATGGAATCAGGCATGTGAGCTATCTCTGCACTTTAAGGACAAACTAGAAATGGAAACACTGTCTTTCTCTCCATACACATGGATTCATATATACAACATGTGTATATTCACATATATGTATATGTATATATTTTATGTGGGCATATGTATATCCATTTATATGCACATGCACATATATGAATATTTTAATACAATGTATCTGTCATAGTTAAATGTCAAACACAATTTAATTCTTTATAGCAGTCAAAATTTTAACATATTCATTAATAATATCATTTACACTTTACTTAAGGGTAACATTTAACATGATCTCTGTTGCCCTTAATTATGGGTCTTAGTTGTTATTAACAATGAAATTGTGCTTTCATTTTACAAATATATTTCAGTTTTAGAACGTATTTTATTTTGCATCAGGGAGCTAAGTTATTAGATTTTTATTTTTTAACCACTCTAACAAAGGCAAAAAAAATAACAAACATCTTTAAAATACTTATTATATCCCAGGTTCTGTGTTAAGCAATAGGGATACAAATACAAAGGAAAAGAAATACTGTTATTTTCCCCCCAAAATAAATTCAAATCTTTTGAGAATCAAATTATAAATCAGACATAAAACATCAATCAGTTAACCTTTTCTGGAAATTACGAAGTAGAACTGCTAGTGGTGGTTGATGAGGTTTAGGTTTTGGGATTCCCTTCTTTCAGGGAACCAAATGATGAGGTCTAGGTTTAGGGAACCAAAATGAGATTAAGGTTACTGGTGGTCAGGGAGTTAAATGATAAGGTCTAGTGGCAGATACAGGGTTCAGGGAACCAAATGGAAAGGTTTGGCTCTCCTGTACCCCTTTGGGATTCAGCTCATGGGTAGGGAGTTTCTGGCAGTGCAGAGATTCTATGTAAAGGAATTTACAGACCTGAAAAGGCTAGACTGATAAAAGAGTTTATTATAGGCATTGGGAAGTAAAGTATCTAGTAGAGAAATCCTGACAGAGAAGTATAAAATCTCATTAGGGAAATAGGTGAGACTAAAGAGATGATAGCACTGAAGAGAATATTATTCCAGTGGGCAGAGGCTTGCTATGCCAGGAAGAGAGATTCTTTGGCATTTTAGGTCCTTTGCAAGGATTGAGCCCCAAGTTGGCTCTTTTTATAATAGAAGTCTTTGGTTACAAGCCAAGCCTGCTCCATGAGGGCTGGGCTAGTGGATGGAGTTCCAAGTTGGCTCTTTTTATCCACAAGTTGGATTTCAATTTGAGCTGGCTAGCCCCACCTGAATTGAATAGAAAATCTTCACTTGAATAGGGTTGGAATTCTTTAGCTCGGGACTGAACCAACCCTCCTAGATAACAGAATGAAGCTGCTTGTCCTCGGGTTAGGTCCCCACAGACACAGGGTTCAAGGAGAATCTCTCTGAAGAGGTTTAGAGTTTCAGGGTCCCTTCTTCAGTGGTGATGATGAATATGATGGTAATGATACTGATGGTGAAAGTGGAAGTAGTAATCATGGTAATGTGGGAGCAATATGACACAGTGGACAGAGTAGCAACAGGAGGCAAAAAACTCCTGTTTCTAAGTTCAAGTCTGGCCTTAGACACTTAATGACTTAAGACCTTGGGAAATCACTTAAGTATGTTTGCTTCAGTTTCTTAAACTAAACCCTATTTGGGCAAAAACACTGGAGTAATTTGTCATTTCCTTCTCTACTAGATGGAATTAAGTAACTTGCTCAGGATCACATGACTACTGAGTATCTGAATCTGAATTTGAATTTAAGTTTTCCTTATTCCAGGCCCAGCACTCAATCCACTGAGCCATCTAACTGACTGAAAACTGCCTGGCTAATAAATCCATGGCCAGAAAACTTGATTTCCCACCACTACTACCACCCCTGCTACCTGGGTGATTTTGAATAAGTTATTTAACCTCTCAGCTCTGTTCCTGAAAGATAATATCTGATGATTTCTCAGTCCTTTTTTTTTTTTTTTTTTTTTTTTAAGCAAAGTATGGAATGTCTTATGTCCTCAAAGTATTTACAAATCTCCAAACCAAAGAATGTATACATTCCCAGAAAAACTTTTGGTGTCAAAATGATTCTGGGTGGTTGTTGTTGTTGACCTGAAAAAAGTAACAAGTATGTATTAAAAATAACTGAATTATCTATTGAAGTTTACTTCTAAATTGTAGTGGGTGATAAGATTTTTGTTTGGCTATTTGTTTTGTGATCTAGAACTTTATGATAGCATTGTAATCAAATAGCATATGTTTGAGAAATTGGAGTAGAAAGATGAGGGTGGTTGGTCTCTTCAAATATGAAATTTTTAAAATTACTGGAGGAACTAGTTAAGAGGCACGATCTCAGCACTAAGGAAACAAGGAAGTTACAAATTTACGACTTAAAAGGAATGAAATGCAGGGATTTTGTCTAAGGGAAAGAAGATAGTAACCCAGTTATATAGTTATCCAGGTCAGAGTAGGGCATATTGAGAGTTTGACTCCATGTTGAGCTGTTGATTTAAGGCTATTTATATTCATATTAACTTGTATTGGTCTCAGAACCTAACATAGGATCAAGGATCAAACCTCTAGGTGGGATTCAAGTGGTCCCAGATGTGAGAGTTTTGAGGGAAGCAGGGATGCAAACAGCTAAGCATTTCATTAAAGTAATTACTAAATCAAACAATTATCACATGATTTTGTTTCCATTATCATTATTTGCAATTGATTTTGAGTTATTTCAGCTATTGAAACATGGGAATAAGTGTATTCATGTGGTGTTCTGAATGACTGCTTAGCGATCATTATTTCACCTAAAAAAACCAAACCAATAGCATCAGATGGAAAATAAGCAATCTCTATATGACTGGAGACATGAATACACACACACACACACACACACAGTTACAACCAAGACTGTCAGAGACTTGTCTTGTGTATGATTTGAGGTGGCAATGTTTCTTTCATAAAGCAGCAAATATAATAATGACTTTCTCTTCATTTTATATAACAGGGTATTCATTCTAGCATTTTGTTTATATCTTGCATTTGTTAGGACTTTAGAGATTTCTTCTGTTGAAGTAGAAAACCTGGAAAGTTGGTGCTCTTTATGTCCCAAGGAAACAATATCTCTAGTTTGTCTGTTCTATCTATAGGTGGATGGCATGAAAGGCATCTAGTTTCTATAAGTGCCTTCTATTGAATCAAAATATGTCAGAGAATTTAAGTCTGGGGCTTCAAAAGGTTTTAGGCAGGCCCTGACAGAAGTTTTAACCTCCTTACTCCATTATTAAAGATAACCTCATTGAGTGCCGATTTGATTTTTGTTTGTTTATCCCTTATGCCTTACAGCATACCTTGCATATAGTAAGTGTTGACTAATATTTCTGTATTTATTGCTACTTTGGGGATTTGATGCTAAACAGAACCAGTCTATTCTCTCCCCCTCCCTCCATAATGACCCAAATATTAATTAGAAAAGAGCTTGGGGAGTGAAAAGAGCAGTAGTCTTATAATCAGCATAAATAAATAAGTTCAAATACTGCCTTTGATATTGACCTACAGGAGAATGAAAATAGTAAAATAAGAGAAAGCATGATTCCTAACCTCAAATTTCTAAAAGTGTGATATGACTAAAACATATAAGCAAAATAATCAGAATTTATAGTAGAATAGTGCTCTATCTTCTCTAAATCTTCATTTGTTCATCTTTAAGAAATATTTAAGGCATATTTTGAGGGTGAAATTAGATTTTATTTATATTACATATATATATATATATTTATGTATATATTACCTATATAAATATATACAAAATGTATAAAACATAGATACATATATATGTAAGATTTTGAAGTTAAAATTTACAAAACATTATACAGATACATATATGCATACATATGTTTTATAAATTTTAACTTTTATATATTTTATGTATTTATATATTTTAACTTTTTTATAAATTTTAACTTTTAAAATCTTAGATGTATCAGCTACTATTATATTCTCACTAAAAAATTATCATGTCCAGGTTAAAGGTTCCCTTTCTGGCCTGATTTTGAAGCCATTCACCATTCTGGTTGCCTTCTGAGTGCTCTCAAACTCTCTCACTGACCATCTAGTAATCAGATACTTCTAACCAATTACACACTTGATCAGTCTAGTTTTTTCAGTTCTAACACATTGATGGTTGATTAGTACTATTCTGTACAGCTAGTGGCAATGCTTTTCATTAATCTAATGGGAATGGATAGCTTTTCTTTATCACATACTGATAAACATAGGATCACCAGAGCATGGGTTATGGTCTTAATTTGGTGACAGTATTAAGAACACTAAAGACAAATCAAAAACAATTGGGAAATAGGAATACAAAACTAATTTAAGTTAATTAGTCAATGGTCTACCTTGAATGAAACATTTTTAATAAGTATGTAATGAATGTTGCTATTATAATAAAATTTTATTAATTAAAATTAATTGGAAAGGGGAATGGTAGAAAACCATACTGAATTTTAAAATACTTTCAAAAATTGCTAATTTTATTATTTGCTAGTATATATAGCTTATATTAGCATTATTTTTGACTAATAGAACATGTGTAATCAGAATCAATGTACCCAATTGCTGTATACGGGCAGCAATCCAATTTGGGTTAAGTGATTTACCTGGAAGATTTTTTTGTTTGTTTGTCTTTGTCAGTAAATTCAAGATAACTAAGTTAATTATTTTAGGACTATAGTGAAGAATTTAGATTTCAAATTACTAAGGAATGTTTTCCCTTGGCCAAATTTAATTAGCAGGAATGAAAATCACCACTACTGAAGACCAAGTTTTCAAATACTTTCAGAATGTTCTAATTGCCTTGAATATTAGGTTCCAGCAAATATTTGTGGCTCCACTACCCTTGACCTCAATGGTAAGCAGCATATTTAGACTGAATAAGAAAGAAGAGATTTTTTTCACTGCTTGACTCATTATACTTCCTGTAACGACACCTGCATTTTCCCAGCAAGTCTCTTATTGAAATACTGAATCAAAAGAGTCATTTTAAATTTATGAGACATTTCCTGCTTTGTGCCCATGGACACCCCTAGTCGATATCTTGTGCCATATTTGGCTATGAAGTTTAATTTTTTTTTTGGTTGCTCTCCCCCCCACACTTTGCTTTGGGGTTTATGTGATTGCCATTGGCTCACAACATACACAGCTGCCTTTCCCATTCAGATCACAGTTGAGTTGTGGTCATGAGCCTGACAACCCAGCAACATATGTATTCAAGACACAGAAAACCAAAGATAAACCTCTTAGGCTAGAAAGCTGGTGGTAATGAACAGTTCATGTGGCTGGTGAAGCTCACTTACAGAAAGTAGAAAACTTGAATTACATGACTTTCTTCTGGTGGCTGAAAAGATGCCTCCCAATACATTACGTTTTATAATCTTGAGCCCACTTATTCCTGTTCCAAAATTTGTCCCTTGAGTTGCAAGAGAAATGCCTCCTTTCTTTTTAATTTGTAAGGGAGAAAAAAAAAGCAATGCATTTTGAAAAACATTTCAATTTTTGTTAAAAAGAATTTAAGGTCTTCATTTTGATTCAGGAGCTTTATAGATTCTCAGATAATTTTGAGATTCCCTTAGAGTATTTACACTATATGTTAAGCCAGAATAAATTCAGTTAATAGTCATTTAAGGTAAATTTATTCTAAATCCAAGTCTAGCACCTATTACCTACTTAAATATATATGTATCTTTAATACATTTTAAAACAATTTTTTTCCAAAATGTGAATGATTGCAATATAGTTCTTTTCTTCCATTTTTCATTTTATTTTTAGCTTTTATTTTTGTGACTGGATTCCACTGGATTTTCTCAAGATCTAAGAAGGGATGAGGGGGTCACTAGGGGACTGCTCACTTTGATATGCTAAAAAGAATACAATGTAGACTTCATCTCTCCAAAAACAAAAACAAAACTCCATCACATTGGCATGTTCAGGTTCTTTGAACACTTGCTGTTTTGTTTTTTTTTTTTTTTCAATTGTTTGTTTTTATTTTTGGTTGTTATTGTTCTGGTAGCTAAATGCACCCTGCTGATCTGTGGCAAACCATAGAATCCAAGGAGTTTTAAAAATTCCTGGATCTGTTTTGAGATAAAGAATATGATGAGGTTAATCTAGAGAAACCTCTGTCTTTATCTGCCCTACTAGAACTGCTCTGATTTTAGGCTAGTTCAGAAGATATTAACACTACAATAGGAGATCAAGTATCCAAGTAAATCCCTGAGCCTACAGTAGTAGAACTAGGTTTTCCAAAATATGGCCCAATGGTGATTAAATCTCTTCACTTAGAAAATCATTTATATCTAAAATGTCAAAAATATAATTTGAGTTATCACTGATATGCTTAAAATCTATCCCTAGAGAAAATATTATCCTTTCAAAAACAACAACAACATATGCTTCTGTCTACATTGGATAGAAAAACATAATTTTTTCTATCAATTTAGGAAATGGCAATAGAAAGATGCTTTGGGGTAGATTAAACACTTCTTTTTTTTTTCTCTTAATTGATGTAATAATAGCAAATTTTTCAATGAAGTCTTTAATTGAATAGTCTTTTACATTTACCTTATAGATTTATTTTCTGCAATCACTTGATCAAGTTTATCTTTAAAATCTTATTTTCTCAGACCATCTATTCACTAATTAGCATTAGGATATCAAATCCAAGATATCATAGGAAGCTGGTTCAGAATTAAAACCATGCTACCAGTAAGTTATGTGTAGATAATCCAGAATTAACATCCCTTATTAGCACCAAAAAATGTTTCCTAGAATGTTTCTCAGAAATAGGTGGAACTTCTCTTTCCTAACTAAGTATGAATTTTATGAACAGTGAATGGGCACATACTTCAATCTTTCTCTTTATAGAGAGTCATCCCAAGACTTTCTTTGGTTTTAATCAATCTATCCTTTCAAAATAAATGTATTATATACTTTGGGCAAAACTGGTTCTTTTTTTTTTCTCCTTGTGATAAGACTTTTTGTAGCATCTGTCCTCAACTGCAATAGTACTTTCCTCCCGACTTTGATAACAATTCCCTTTGTAGCAGGAAATCTCAGAAGGCTATGTATCTATCCACCGAGTTAGCACAGAAATCATGGAAACCATCAAATATAAATGTCATTTTAAATATGTCCTATAGGATCCTACCTTTTCTTTTACATACAATGCTAGATTTGAGTGAATCCAGGAAGCCCTTGCATGTGTTTAAATTATTTCATTCAATGGACTATTGGTCTGTTGGAGAACTAGTTTAGTGAGTGTACAGTAGTAATTTTAAAATGACTTAATGTAGTCAGGGGAAATATTTGGTTTGAATGTTGTGATATTCCACATTTTCAATGCTGATGTTCTGATATGTGATTTAAGATAGTGATAAATGCTGGTTTTGTTCCTTTCTTTCATGGTTTGTCTTTTTTTTTTCTGGTATAGATTATTTATCAGAAGCACCAAAAAAATTCATGCCATGAATTTAAAGAGTAAGTTGCTATGAGAAAATAAATGATCCATAAAGTTTATTTTATCTATTTTGTTTCATTTCTTCCATTAGTAGCATACATATGACAGGAGGCTATCCCAAAGGCTTTTTGATATGCTAAGCTTAAATCTATGGGCCTAAGATTGTCATGAGTTTTTTCCTACACTATTTTCATGACTTTAAACACATTTGAAGTTAAACACGTTATATAACTCATACTAAACAAAATCTCCCCATCCTACGTTGAGGATAGCCTATCGTGCTTATCATTTGTGTATCTTTGTAATATTTTTAGTCTCTTTTTTTCTCCTTTTCTTCTTGGAGCCTTTTTTGGGCCCCTCTTAAAATTAATGATTGTCTGTTATTGTTGTTTTTATACTCTTATCTTTCAAGCATTTTTCCTAATTTTTGTTTTTTAAGTAAGAAAAATGAGAGAACAAGAATGTTAAGAGATGAGAGATATGTGGGACAGTTTATAATGAGGGTTTTATTAGTAACTATAAATCACCAAGAGTTATCTAAGGTATTGCTATATTTTGCCTAGTGGATGGACGACCTTCTTTGGAAACTTTATGTCTATGTATTTTCATCTAAGGAAACTAAATGGCATAGTAAATAAAGTACTGGGCTTGGAACCAGGAATACATCTTTAAGAGTTCAAATTTGCTCTCGGATCTAACTGCATGTGACTCTCTGCAAGTCATTTAACCCTGTTTTCCTCAGTTTCCTCATCTGGAAAATAAGTTGGAGAAGGAAATGTCAAATTACTCCAGTATGTTTGCCAAGAAAGCCCCGAAGAGTTACATACAATTGAAATAACGAAACTAAAATTTTCATCTAATCAAAGGGACTTGTAGATGTGGGATTTTTCTTTTAATTTTTGTTACTCTTTAAGTAGATTTTCTTTACTACAGAGGATTTGATGAACTCCTTATGTGTATGGTATATAGGTTGGGTGCTCCTTTTTGCCTAGATACATAAGTTTTAATGATGAAAGTTTTGAATTTTTGTAGTGAAGAAATCCTCAAAGTAGTAGATATTCTTTCTTTTCTAAGATATTTTATTTTTGAAAGTGTTCAAGAGACTTTTTAATAGATGATATTTAGTTGACAGGTTGCCATGCTTAAAATTGGCATTATCTTAAGTAAAACATCATGTTGAAATAGAGCTGCTCTTCTCAGATAACTTCCTAGGAATGGATGCCAGTATTTCTAAAGAAATGGATCCAAACTACTATATTCCTTCATATTTTTTCACCACTCAATTAATAAAACTACATAAATTGCTACACTGAAAAGGACCTAAAAGTCTATAGATAAACAATAATTAACAGTTGAATTCATTAGAAATGATAGATTAATGAGAATTGAAGTGAAGTTAAAATTAGTTTTATATTCTCTATATTGACTCATGCATTACTGACACTCAATAAATACAAATTATATAGCCAGCTCAGGAGAAAAACTAGTTCTCTCCTGGGCCTCTTTATACTCTGTTTAGTACTTTCTATTTTCCAAGAGCTCTCTCATCACAGCTGCTAGGCATTTATCACAACACACTTGTAAAATGTTAGTATTTTTCTTCCCATTTTACTTATTAATTCAGAAATGGAAAAAAGAGACAAATGATATAATCCATAATTAATTATTAAAGACTAAAGAAACTCATAAGAACAGTGTTTAGCTTGTTGATTGAGAGGTGTTCATCCATTTTAAAGAAGATAATCAACAATAAAGTGGCACAAATAGGGTAGGAAAGTTCTAGTTAGGAAACTTCAATGCTGATAGTCCACTATTCCTCAGCTTACAGCTGTAAAGTGCCTGGGACACTGAGATGCTAAAATGGTGAAGGGTCTATGTTTCACACTTTCAGTGTGTGTCAGAGATAGTATCTGAACTAGTTTTTTTCCCAACAGTGACCCTCTACTATTCAGCTAATTCTATTTATGTAAAATACCCAACAAAGCAAAATGCAAAATTCATCTTTCTTTCCTTTTATTAATAAACCTCCCACTTCTGCTCCCTTCTCATCTCAACCAAATAAAGACCCAAATTGTTAGTTCAAAACTAATTATAATAATACAATTTCTCCAATCAATCACATTAACTCTAAATATAATGTGATTCTGTAACTATAATCTGTTATACCTGTTTTTTTGTTCTGGGGCCAAGAGGAACAAACTGTGTTATTTTTCCAAATAATGGTCCTTTAAACATTGAAGTCACCTATCATATCAGATCTATCTTCTCTTCCAAATTAGCATACTTATGCAGTGGCTTGAACTGCATTTTATGGAAGGGAAAGTAAATGAACTGTTATTGGTCACAAAAGTACTAAGCATTTAAAGAGGAAAGTGATTGGACAAAATATAATATTCCGTATGCTACATAAAGGACCTATAAAACATAGATGTAGATTGATTTTTCTCAACATATTAAAAAATCCAAATCTAAAAGGGAGTATTTTTGGAAGCAAGAAAACCCTAGGAAGTTTTTCATTAAATATAAGAGCAAAGCAAGGAAGATCCTTTCCCTGATGAAATTTGTGGTAATTCTAGAAATGCTAACAGTAACAATAAAACAAGGGTAAAGAATTGAATGTATGAACATAGACAAAAATGAGGGGGGGAAATCCCTGTTTGCAACATAAGTATTTTTTTTAATCCTAAATAATCAATGAAGAAATTAAGACATTAATAGGTAGTTTATCAGTATGTGAAATATAAGAATGTAATGGAATAGTCCTCTAGTATAAGAAAAAAAAGAATATGAAGAAACAAAGAATAGGAAACATGCAGAATGAAGTAAAAGCTAGCAAGACAATGCATACTATAACTACAAAAAATGCAAATATCAAGAATACCAATACCACTTATTACAAACAAAAACACAAACAATTGAATAGATAAATCTTAATACTATGAAGCTATAGGGCCCAAGTTTGACCCCAGTGAAGACATATGAGAATGAATCTATTGTTCCTCTTTGCAGAAATAGGGACTTATTTATGGAACATAGTAATGTTAGACTTTGATGAGATTTTGATGAGTATTGCTGAATTGTTTTTATCTTCCATTTTATGCTTTTTTTTTTGTAAAGGATACTTCTCTGAGTGGAAAGCGAATGAAAGAACTATATCAAAAGATGATGCTAATGCAAAAAGCAAAATATTAATAAAGTTTAGATTTCTAAAACAACAAACTTGGATTCTTCTGAATGTCTTTCTGCAAAACCACATGGTTGCTAGTATCTATATAAGATAAATTGGACATAGGCCATTATATAGTGAATTGATGCTCTAGGAGTAGAAATACTAAGTACCATCTTCTCATGAATCATCACTATGAACTGATATTAATGCTTCCTGCTCTCATATCATTGAGGAAGTAAAGAACATCTTTGATTTTGGTAGTTTCATTTTTTTTTCTTCATCAGCACCACAACTACCTCCCTCCACCAGGTAAGACACAAAGAAGAAGTCTTAAATGTAGTGAACTTAATGTGATATTGTTACCGGACATTTTTTATATTAAATTATGTTATTTTCCACCATCAGTTCATTATTCTTGGCTGATCATGATCAGAAAATATAAATTGCTTTGTAGTCAAGAGGATAAGTCAATTGATTTATTATTACCCAAAACAACAGGGGAATTCATAATACATTGGACTTAGCTTTCAGCAAACTCTAGTTAGGAAAGAGGAAGTAATAAGTGCAGACATTTATGTAGCTGACTAACTTTGCCTCACTGCTCTAGCCTATCAAGATCTTTTTGAGTGCTGGCTCCATTATCCAATATTAGCTTTGTGTCGTTTGCAAATTATACAAGTGAATCATTCATGTCTTTCTCCAAGTCATTGATGGAAATAATAAAGAACTTAGAACCAAACACAGATTTATGCCACGTTTCCTCTTAAGGAAAAGGAAAGCTAGAGTCAACTCTCAAAAGCAATGGTGAACCTATAATGGTGGAATATAGTGAGTTTAGTATTGTGTTAATAAAGATAGGATAATGACAATTGAGGAAAACTGATGAGAATCTCCAACTTGATGGAGACAACTGACCTTAGTTGAATCAGTAAAATATTCCCAAGCTATTGAATTATAGTTCTAAGTGTACAGTGAGTGATATATAATAGTAATTCAATGAGTGTTTGGTGACTAGGGGGCTGATTAGCACACAATAGTCATTTACAAATAGTTGATTATTCTTGATTTGAAGAGTTGGAGATTGAATAATTTTTACTATTCTATACCATAGTGTTTTTTTTCCTTAAAAGAAATAAACTATAGTCGTTGTGTCTAGAGTTTCTAGAGCAAACTTTCAATCCTTCTCCCACCAAAAATATCTTTCTTAATATAATGTCCATGCTTTGTTGAGTGTTCCAGGTTTATTTTTTAAGTGTTTCTTTACTATATTTAAGTGCATTCCCTCAGGATTAGATCTCTTTCTTTTTTTAAAAAAATTTTCTGCACTCTTGGTAATTTAGAAAAACCTGAACTTTTTGGCTATTTCAACTTTTCCCACAATGTTATCATGTTGTTTTCAAGTGTATCTTAGCTCCTGCTATTAAGTCAATTCTTGTTCTAAAGATCAAATTACATTACTTCTAGGAATAGGATGTACATTGGAAATGAGAAAGGGAGTGATTAAAAGGATTTATAGCTCTGATCTCCCCATTCACTATGGTTCCACAGGGACTGGCAGTTAAAGGGGAAATGCTATAGGTTATTTCTTTGTGTTCTTAAAATCCTATTTGACTCTCTTGCTTATAATCATTGAATTATTGACATTTTGACCTAAATTTTAATAATTTTAACATCTAACTAATGTATTTTTTCATTTGTCAAAGTGTGCTAAGTCCATCATGCGAATTTATAGATATATTCTGTATCTCTTAGGAGAGAGGCCACTTCTTTTAGAAAACTAATTACCATCAATGAAAGATTCTGATTTACTCATATTTAGCTTCTGTCAATAATGAACCTTTATGTGCTTTAAAACATTCTTAATTTCCTATATGTGGAGATTTTAGAGGCCTCAAAAGAAGTCCCTGGCTGAGAAAACCTCCTCAAAAGTATCTAGAAAAATAACTGACTTTGGACAATGCTTAAAATTATCTTACTCTTTTATGATGTCTGAAATTATCATTATACCACTCATTCAGAAGAAATGTTTTGTCTCTTTTTTTGTCTTCTTTACTTTAACATGAGTTATTTTATCCCTAGAAAGGAACATCCCAATAAAATTGAAAAATAAGATAAATGTTTTTCAATTTAAATTGGGTAGAGTGCAGGAAAGGTCTGGAGCCCCAGAATCTGGCTTTCAAAATGGCACTGATTGCTGGGAACAGCAGAAGAGAATTTGGTAAAGGAAGGTGAGAGATACACATCAATTGAGAATGGCTGAAAGAGTTGTGATATATGATTATGATGGAATTCTACTCTGCTATAAGAAATGATGAGTTCAATAATCTTAGAAAAAAATATGGAAAGACTTGCACAAAATAATAAAGAGCAAAATGAGCATGACCAAGACAATATTGTTTTAAGAATGACTTTGAATCAATAAGTTATTTTGATTATTACAAATACCCAAATTAACTATTAAGGAAGAACATATCTGTATTCAGAGAAAGAACTGATAAAAAGAAGTGTGTATAGAGGAATTTTATATGTGTGTAAGATATTTATATAATTTTGTTGTACATTTGAAAGGAATAGCAAGTTGTGCATAGTAGATTTGCAGTTTCCTGTCCAATAATCTTTTTATTGTACTATGCTATAAAAATGTTTTATCCCATAAATTAAAAATATTTTTTTTAAAAAGTAAAGTGAGGGGCAGTAGATAGTACAGTGGATAGAGCACTGGCCCTGAAGCACAAGATCTGAGTTCAAATTGTGATTCAGACACTTACTAGCTGTGTGACCCTGCGTAAGTCATTCAACCCCAATTGCTTTAAAAAAAAAAAAAAAGGAAAGTGAGGGTAATAGAAAATGGAGTGTCAGAAATTAGGCTCTGAAAGAGAAGATAAAAAGACATCTTGTTAAATACACAATCACATTCACATAAAGACAGTTACCATCAATTCAGGTCTACAAATAAAACAGGAATAAGGACTGAGCCTGCGATCCATTGGTATATGGAACTCTCATATGAGGAAATTCTCTCTAATAGTGCAGGTTAACTAAACCTTTGAAATTTATCTACTTAGATCAGGGGTTCTTAATCTGGGATCCATGATTTGTTTGGTTGGTAAACTATATTTTGATATAATTGGTTCATTGGTAATGGTGTATAATTTTGTGAATTTACAAGTGTTCTTCTGAGAAGGCTCTATAGGTCTCTCAAAAGGCTCTGTGACATACAAAAAGTTTGATGAACTGTCTTAGAAGAATAGTATGAGCTAAACTTTTCCCTGGTTACATTGCAAGTTTGTCAAATATATGATTTGAACATATCTACCGGTCTTTAAAGCCAGCTCTCTATCTACTGTGCTATGTTGTCTCCCTATAAATAAAATATTTATACCTTTTCTGCTTATCTCAACATAGACAAAGTTTCTCCAAACTTTATGTAAATGTAAGGCCTTCATACTTCAAACTCTATAGGGATAAAATAAGAGGGAGCAACTATTTCAGTTCCTCCTTCTTCCCTACCCCAAGCCCATCCTTCCTGACTTACCTTGCTACTATTTAAGCTTGGTGAGGAGAATCAAAGTTGTTATAAAAATCAGTAACCCAACCTTACAGGCAGTTTTTAGAGATGATGGCTCATTTAATATTTTTGCATCAACTGTAACACAAATGAAATTGGTCATTTATTTTTATGGTTGCTGTTACATTAAGTGAAATTAGCCTTTTCTTAAGACATAGGTCTTGTTCCGCTGGATTTGTGTGACAAATATTTTTAAACATTTTGACTAAAACGACTTTCTGTCTATCTTTAATGAGCTAGAGATGCTACTCAAATAAGGCAGAGGGTAAATTTGAATTCATTTTTCAGTCAGAAGATATGAATTTGGAAATACAAATTCTAAAACATGATGACATACAATTTCTAAAATATAAGATGGGAGGGGGGAGATGAGGAAAAGATATAGTCTGGTGCACATTTGTACCAATTTCCTGCCAAAAAGATTTTGTTTTCTTTTCCTTTGCTTTTACCATAGTGTGTACAATTGCAATTTCTTATTCTTTGCACTGTCGATAAAGAAAAAAAGACATTTAAAGATGGAAAAGCTCTTGAAATCAACTGCTGAAACATACGGGTTATATTTTAGGATAACAAAATTGGATGCAGAGATTTTAAAATAAAACTAATAACTTTAGTTTTAGTAGCGACACTGTACTATAAAGTAAAATGAAAGGTTTGCAACAGTCAGTGCTTCCAGCATTGCAATGTTGTCTTCCATTAGTAGGGGGTCATTTTTAATCTTGGCCAAGAGCCACCCATAAAATGTGTAATAGGCAGTTGTTAGGAGATTAGTTTCCAGTCTGCTTTCTCTTCAACCCCAAGTGTTTTAAAAGCCAGTTTATTCCTAGAGGATTGTCTAGTACTAAAAATAACCTTGATGGCAAATAAAGATTTTCTAAACTTAAAGAAACAGTAGTGCCAGCCTAACTTAATTCTATCCAAGATTTATTTTGAATATGAAATGTTCCTAAAGGCATTTTTTCTTAGTTTCATCACATACACTATGCTAACTTCTTACACTTAAAAGAATATTTGTGAAACCATTACAACTCAGTTGCATGATTTTATTAAATGATGTTTTTGTGAGTTTGGGGATAAATAAATGAGTATCTTAGCCTTGAAATAAAAAGCAAAATTAACAGTAGTCATTCCTGCAACTCAAGTCTTTCTCCTGCTTCAAAATCCCTTCCTTTGTCCTTGGGACTGTGTGCTTCTTTGTAGGAGAGAAAAGTAGTTATAAAATGTTTTTTTTTTTTTTTTTTACAAGAAGGATCCTGTAATTGCATAATGGTGCAAAATTGAATAAATTTTGTCTCATTACAAGTACATGATTAGAAACAATCATAACTTAACCACACATATTACACATAGGCTTTTTGCTCTAACAATTTTTTTTCCTAAGAATACTCAAGATTCTTGTCATACTCCTAGGAGACCATCAAACTTTGGAAACTAATCTGGAGTACAGTTATAAAGGCCATAAGGCCCCAATTTCCCCAGACAAAAAGCAAAAGTCTGAATATTAAATCCATACTCAGGTTCTCCAGCTTCTCAAATAATGCTTTACAAATGGATTCCTTAAATTCTTGCTTGATTGGAATGGGTTTAAAATGCAAAAAAATATATATATATAATCTCCATTAATGTTCACCAATTGTTGCTTGCAGACATGATCAGATCAATTCCAGAGTGTGTAATGCCATAGCACACACATTTACCTGCACATTTTTCATGATTTTTTTCAGTTTAAGTAAAGTTTATTGTGGGATGATGGTTTAGTTTGTGGATTTTTCAAATGCCATGATTTTGCTCCTCCTTTCTTCCATTGACACTTTTCTTCTTTTGTAGCTCATCTGTATTTTTCTATCCTCTGCTAAACCTCTGAAGTACCAAAGTCATTGTTGAATAAAAATTATTTAATTCTAGCCTCTTTTATATTGGTCAAGCTAAAAGTATATTCAAAGAACACTAAGGCTGTAAGATTAATACCATAATTATTATGGTTAACATAGCCTCTCTATTATGGACAATATATTAATGGATATAAAAGGTAAATATATATGATATAGAATGTCAAATTAACAAAATTGAATAAAATTTCACAAATCAAATCCAGAAAAATTCTTTTAACTTTTGATTTTTGCACAGCTTTATTATGGACATGAAAAAGGACTCATCTTATGAAATTACTTTTGATTTCACCCTAAGGTTTTTTTTCCCTTTTCTTTTTTCCCAACAAGGGGTGCAGGGAAAGCAGTATTCTCATGTTTCTGCTATGGATATGATTTTTTAGTTGATATTGATTTATTTTTGAAATAGGATGTCTGCTTGTACATATTAACAAAATATGATTATGCAAGTGGACCATAATAGTATTTGTTGAAAGAAAGAAAATACAGATGTGCTCATTCTTCAGTCTCTAAATTCTAGTTAATTGTATTTGTATGGCTAAATATAATTTTGTAGAGTGTAACACAGAACTTGGACAGGGAAAACCAGTACAGTTCTTCCATTCCAGGTGTAGTATCACACGGCTATAGTGAAGTCTGAGTTTCTCATTTCCTCCCTTGAGTACCAAACTTACAGAGCAAAACTGGGTTTGAACTAATGACTCCAGGAGTATACTGATGTCAGTTTGAATCACCTCGTGAGAACCAATTTTCAAATTTTCATTGTGAACATTAATACCCCAGAAATGAGCAAATGTTTAAAAAAAATCAGGGATTAATTTACTCTTTTCTTGATTAATTTACTGTTGTCCATATTTTTAAAAGTGATAGATATTAATAATGAGGACTCAATTTAAAAATGACATTTTTTCATGCATTTTTAGAATGCCATTTTCCAGATCACCACTGCCTCACATCCTTGATGCTACTAAGGACAAGAGAATGAAGATTGTGGGAAGCAAGCTTAGGGATAAGAGCCTTGGACCATAAACCAATAAAAAAGAAGATGGGAGGAGGCAATAATTAAGAAAAGATGAAAAGAAAGGAAATGTAACATAGTAGATTTTTCTGACATCATCTTAATTTCCTGTTGCTATCTATATAAATTCTTTAGCAAAACCTCTTTATTTTAGATTAGGAGATGGTGGTCCAAGAGGAGTTAAATGATTGGCTAAATACTCCACATTCTCTAAATCTACCTCCTATATTTTTCTACTATGCCTTCTTGTCCTCTGAGTGTATAGCAGCTTCCTTAAAACTAAACATATTGTTGCTCATTGAATCACTCCATAATACCTTAGGTATCCTCAACCATGAAAAAAAATACTTCATCATCAATCAATTAAATTGATTATTGAACAATTTGCGTTAATGACTATCATGATCTAGCTATATCAGCCATATATCTGTTAGTGTGGAAGTGAGGGGAAAAAAGGGTAGCATAAATCCAGTTCCAAGAAAAATGATTCAGAAACACAGACTTATTGTTCTAAAATATCACTAAAAATTATTTATTGGGTATTTTATTCAATATGGTTGATAAAGGAACAAAAGACTTCTTTTTCTTTCAGTATTGGAAAGAACACCTCCTCCAAGAGGGTCTAAATTCTTTCCAATATTTTACATATACATGTGTACCTCTAACGAGAAAAAACAGTGTATGTAAATTCATAAAACAGTGATTATTCACATTATAAAAGGTTCCTCACAGGATGTGGGAAAACAGGGACACTGATACATTGTTGGTGGAATTGTGAACGCATCCAGCCATTCTGCAGAGCAATTTGGAACTATGATCAAAAAGTTATCAAACTGTGCATACCCTTTGATCCAGCAGTGTTTCTACTGGGCTTATACCCCAAAGAGATACTAAAGAAAGGAAAGGGACCTGTATGTGCCAAAATGTTTGTGGCAGCCCTGTTTGTAGTGGCTAGAAACTGGAAAATGAATGGATGCCCATCAATTGGAGAATGGTTGGGTATATTGTGGTATATGAACGTTATGGAATATTATTGTTCTGTAAGAAATGACCAGCAGGATGAATACAGGGAGGACTGGCGAGACTTACATGAACTGATGCTAAGTGAAATGAGCAGAACCAGGAGATCATTATATGACTCAACAACGATACTATATAAGGATGTATTCTGATGGAAGTGGATCTCTTCGATAAAGAGATCTAACTCAGTTTCAATTGATCAAGGATGGACAGAAGCAGCTACACCCAAAGAAAGAACACTGGGAAATGAATATAAATTGCTTCCATTTTTGTCTTTCTTCCTAGGTTATTTTTACCTTCTGAATCCAATTCTCCCTGTGCAACAAGAGAACTGTTCGGTTCTGCACACATATATTGTATCTAGGATATACTGTACCCTATTTAACATGTATAGGACTGCTTACCATCTTGCATACCCTGGCATGGGTTCTGTCAATAAAAAGTTATTATGACAATAAAAAATAAATAAATAAATAAAAGGTTCCTCGCTATACAGACATCTTCAGCATACAGTTCCTTTAAAAAGCTAATTCTTCAATACATTTAAACTATCAGGTTATCACAAAAGTTTTATACATAGATTTGGATGGTCAATAGAATGTTGGGAGTGAGTAGAAAACAATTTTTTAAAAACATTTAGACCCAAAATAATATTTTGTATATATTTATTTCTTTTTTTCGTAGAGTTCTAAGGAGAACAATCCTCTCATGGATATTCTCTTTGACTAGACATTGTCTTTCTACCTTTTATTTATGGCACAGGCAAGTTGGGAGGGACAAAGAGGGGAAGTATTGTGCTTTAATCTAGAAAATCTGAATATAAGTTCTTGTTCTACCATGAACCCAAAAATCCATTTCCATATTTATATGATGGCAACTAATGCTAGCAGTACCAACTTCACTGGAAAGTGCCCTTCAGGTCAACAGATAGCAGTTCTAGTAGGAGAAATTATAGTATAGTGGGAAAAGCACTGAATCATGGACGACAGGGGCCAAGATCAAATCCAACTTCTAACACTTAACTTTGTAACATTGGGATAGCCACTTAACTGACCTGAGCCTAAAGTTTCTTCATCTGTAAAATAAGGAGCTTGGACCAGATTGTTTCTTTGAGTTCCTTTATAGCTCTAAGTCTGTGAATTGGGGATAAAGAAGGGAATAGGCCTGTTGTCTCATCTGTGAGTTTAGGATTCACTTTGAGACATATTACTTGTCATTTCTAAAAAATTCTTTAAAAATCTCTGAAGAAAAAAAAAGAATAATTACTAAAATTCAAATCATATTCCATTCTATGAGGGCATGTTAGTTTACTTAATGCAATTGCCCTATATCACTTCACTTTTTAATACAGCAAAAAAGGAAGCAAAGATTTCTTAACTTTAACTTATAGATCACAATCCTAAAGGAAGGCAAATTTTTTCATATATTTATATACATTAACAAGATGAACCTGGAAAGCACATAATTACATGTCTATTACAAGGAAAGGGAAAAATGGAGAAGGAGGAAGTAGTAATCACATATCTTTCCTCTAGACAATAATCACTGAAAGCCAGTCTGCTTTGTCCATTGTCTTTATCAGACACACCATGAGGGCACACAGACAGAATCAATGTTATGAAAGGTAGCATTACATTGATGTTGGAAAGAACCTGGTTCTTCAATTTCCTTTCCTTGGGTTCAGTGTTGCTTCTGAGTAATTCACAGCATTAATTTTTTTTTGAGTAGGTAATTTCCTCCTCACTCCTTTTAAAAATAATTGTTTATAGCAGTTCTAGTGCCAAAAATATCACTGCCTCTTGTGCAGGATGGGGAGTGAAATGAGCAAGGACACCACAGCTCCCTGGCATTATAGGTTGGTTTTTGATGTAAGTAGAAAAGCAGCAGCAGGTAGCTATACTATGTCCACCATAGGTTATTGCAAAAACAGTCTAAGCCTGGTAGATAGCCTTAAATTGTATAATATTTTAAAATATGATGTCTATTGAATTCAGCTAATTGGTTTCCTTGGCTGTAAGCATTTCCTTTTTTGCCAGTTATCTCCTTCGATTTGGGGAGTTATTGTAAAGCAAATTCCAGCAGATTTTTGAAAGAAATTAGTAGAAATTTAAATAAACTGATTAACTTTCTGTGATAAATATGGGCATCTAATATGAAAATGTCATTTTAGAGATGGATCAAATAGGGCCACAAGTCATGCTAAAGGTAGAAACAGATTTGTTATAGCACATGGGGCTAACATTTCTCATGAACTTGTATAATTGTGTTATGATTTCCTAAATACCATAAAATCATAGTTATTCACAATCCTCAGGGAATGAGTTATTTTGGATAGTTATTTTCCATATAGTTGAAGTCTTTATCGCCTTGAGCACCAAAGTTGTTTTTATTTCAAATATCTTAGATGGAAATCTTTCTATGTGCTATTGCACATGCATTTGAATAATTAATCTATTGAGTTACTAAATTAGAACCTACATTTGGGGCAGGAATTAACAATGGAAAAGGAGTGGAGTGCAGAGTTGACAAAAACTAGATGGGCCATATTTGGGACCTTATATGATGCTTTTAATGATCCCAAGATGTTTTCTAATACAAAGACTCTTTAAATTAAATATGCTCCTGATAATACATTTAAATTGGAAAAGCTTTAAAGACCACAATTTCCAAATAAAATTAAGATTTGAACAGTGGTGCAAGTGAGTAGAAGCATCAGTTGATGACCTACACTCAAGAAATATGGTATAGAACAAAGAATGCTATATAGAGTCAGGGGACTTGGGTTCAAATCTTATTTCTGCCCTTCACTACATGTATAAATTTGGATAATACTTACCCTTTCCACTTTGGTGTTCTCACTTTTAAAGTAAAGGGGGTAAGCTAGATGAACATTTTAGTACTGTGTACTGCTAGCTAGTTCTTTGGATGGACTAATAAGCTTAAAATCAGGAAGACTTATCTTACTGTTCAAATGCAGCCTTAAACACTTACTAGATGTGTGACTCTAAGCAAGTGATTTAACCCTATTTGCCTCAGTTTCCTCATCTTTAAAATAAGCTAGAAAAGGAAATGGCAAGCCACTCCATTATCTTTGCCATGAAAAACCCAAATGGGGTCATAAAGTGTTATGCATAATTGAAATGACTCAACAAAAACAACGATGATTAGAAAAAGAGGCAGACAAGTCATATGGTAAGAATGAGGAATAACTTCTGCCCTGCCCTGCCCAATTGTCCCAATTCTACCCTCAAAATATAAAAAAAAGCCCTAGTCCCTCCTCTGATGAATACCACTTATGTGGCTCTGGGAAAATGGTTTTTAGATCTCAGCCATCCCTTTGAAATCACAAGTTGCAGAGTAAGTCCCAGACTGCTTAAAAAAAAGAGTTTTCTCAGGAGGAATTCCCCATACCAATGAAATTTCATATCAGGTTCCACCTTCCAAATACACCCCAAAAAGTTAAGAAAAAGGAGAAGATCAATAGCATCCTTTTGTGGAGGTGTTATGGAAAAACACAGGCAAGAATTACATAAAATTAAAAAGTATACTTAAATCTATGAATTCACAAATTCATTGAGCTTTATACTCTGAGACCTTGCCTTTAAAAAAAGGAAAAAAGTACTTTACATAATTTAACCTTTTCTATAATAATCATGCTATGACTGGATCTTTTTGTATCTAATACAAGAATATAAAATTATATCTTCTATCCAAATGGTAAGAAATAGCATGATACCAAGCCAATTTGGATTCAGGAAGACTAGTTTTTCCAGTCCTGTCTCTTACATAGACTAGCTGGGGACCATGAGCAAGTCATTTAACTTGTACCTGGCTCTTTGTAAGACTAAAATTTAACCATCTGCTTTGGAGGGTTTATAATCTTTACTATGAATTCATCAATCAAAACACATTTATTAAGCAAAATCTGCTTAATAAATACTATTATTTACCTGGCACTATGCTAAGTGCTAGAGATATCAAAAAAAAAAATTGCTCTCAAAAAGCTCACAATCTATTCAATTCCCTACAGGAATAAATCCAGTAAACACTAACAATAGTAAAATCCTAATACCCTCACTTAGCAAACCCACTTGCCTCAACCTCATTAGGGCCCTGATTCAGAGTCTTCATGACAAATCTCTCTTGCTCTACCATTCTGGAAGAGAATGATGTCCTCAAGAATCATTAAACTTCATTAGGCTCTTTGTTCCTATACTAAACGATCCCAAACTATCATAGTTTTTAAATTCTTCTGTAATTCTATAAATTTATTTTGGTTTCTGTTTCTTTAAAATCTTCTTTGCTATCAGTTGGTCAACTGTCACTTTTCTTTACTACCAGGTTCAGTCTTTAGCAGGCTCATGTTAATTTGAATTTTCATGGCATATGTTTAGAAATCTAGTAACCAAGATTGAAAAAAATGTGTATGAAATTAGATTAAATTAGGCCCTGAGATATTTTTTATAAATAAAGTGCATAGCTTTCCAGATAGCTTTTTCTTTTCTTTTCTTTCTTTTTTTCATTTTTTGCTGTGAATATGTATAGTTTTTATATTCATTTTTCCTTTTTTATTTTCAAATGATTTCCTAAGACAGAAAGAAACTTATGCCTTTAGTATTATAGGATTTAGAGTTAGAAAAGATCTGAGAGAAAATATTGTTTGACTTTTTTCATTTTACAGATAAGATACTGAAGTTTAGGTGGTAAAGTAATTTGTCTCAGGTGAGACAAGTATCCTGATATACATTGCACAGAGAAGTCATACAAAGCAGTCAAGATTTAAACTGAAGGCTTCTGACTCCAAAATTTGTTTTTTTTTTCTTTTTTTGTACCACCACATTATATCTCTACTAATATTTGAGGAAAAATATTATAGGGCTAGGTGTGGTGGCATATGTCTGTAATCCTTGCTACTGGAAGAGACTGAGCTTTGTGGATCGCTTGAACTCAGAAATTCTGACCTGTATTAGAGCTTAAACCTATATGATAGCCACATTTATTCTTGAACAAAGTACCAAAGTGTTAAGTTCTAGGAGAAGAAGCAGCTAAGGGGGTATAGAGAAACCACCAGAATGCCTCTGGAAGAGCTAACCAACCCAATCTAATAATCTAGATAGATAGATAAATAGAGAGGCAAATAAATAATTATACATTTAAAATATATGCATATATTTAAATATTTATACTATATTATATAATTATGTTTTATATATAATATCTGTATTTTTATAGATATAGTCTTTAAATTGGTTGATTTTACTTCCTTAGATCAATGTTATTGTTATTTTAGAATATAAAAGGAAGGAAAGGATATTATATTTGCTTTAATTTTTATCTGCATCCACATTATCTAATACTTACAGTACATAGGAGTTAAAAAAAAAGTTCGTTGAATTAAATGGAACTAGTAAATTAAACTTTAGTGGAGATGATAATATACACTAAGAAAAACTCTCTCTCATCCCTTATTCTTGGTTATTTATCCTTGAGATACAAAGGAAAATATTTTATTCTTTTACAAAGATTTTGCCTTTTCTCATTAAAAATATAAAAATACAATGATAGTTTTACAAATTTGTATCATCACTGCTAGCTTGTTTCTATGAAATACTACAAGGGTGGATGGGTAAAAAGGATAGTATAACATGCTGTTTTTGAGGTGCTGAATGCCAGCAAAATTTTCAGGCCAGTAGAAATGTGGAGAATGAGTTATAGAAAAAAGAGGATCTGTTGACACATATTTCCTGTCATTCTAAGCCTCCATTACTTTTTTGACAGAGTTACTAGACTGATAGATCAGGAAAATGCCATAGACATACTATATACCTGTATTTCAGCAAGGTATTTAACAAAATACTCTTACAATATCCATGTAGAAGAAATAGAGATGTATCCTTGATGACAGAATAGTTAAGTGAATTCAGAATTCTTTATATAATTGGACCTAAAAAATACTAATCATTTTCAATCAAGAAAGAACTATTTAATGGAGTGCCACAGAGATCTCTCCTTGGCCTTATTTTATTCAAAATTTTATTCAACATTCAATTACAGAAATGAAAGGAAAGATGCCATGCTTTTCAAAAAGAACAGGTTACTTGTTAGTGACATGATAGCCATCTTCAAGCGTTTAAAAGATTATAATGTGGAAATTTTAGACTTGTTGTCTGAGCTCTGAAAGGGAAGAATTGGGAAAACAACTACATAAAAGTTGTAGAAAGTCAGATGTGAGGGGACAGCAAGGTGGTGCAGTGGATAGAGGACCAGCCTGAAGTCAGGAGGATCTGAGCTCAAATTTGGCTTCAGACACTTAATACTTTCTGGCTGTGTGAGCCTGGGTAAGTCACTTAAATCCAGTTGCCTCGGGGAAAAAAGCGAGATTTAGGAAAAACAAACAAACAAACAAACTTCTTGACAATTATGGCTAAACCAGGGTGGACTGCTTTCTGTAAGAGCAATAACCTATTAAAAAGCTTAGCTTAAAAAGCCAAGATCTCCCACTGCATCCAGGGCCATTTCCAATCATCCTCATCTATATCTGGCCCCTGGATGCAGATGGCTCTGGAGGGGAAGGTAAGGTAGATGACCTTGCACAGCCCTCTCTCTCTTAAATCCAATTCACTTGCATGTGATGGCATGCCATGGTTCCCTTCAAGAAAAAAGGACAAAGAATGAGTTTTTTAGCAACGCGTAGTAAGATAATGATCATCAATGATATGTTTTGTTTTGTTTGCTTTATTTGAATTGCTTTTACTAAATTTTGCTCCCAATGAGCTACTTCCTTCTCAAACATTAAAGACCTAGAGACTGATTCTAAATCTACGTTTGGCTACTCAGGTGATTTTGAGAAAGCCATTTAGCCTCAATGGCTAAATCCTTTATCAAGAAACCAAGGGAATTGGCTTAGGAAAAACTAAGTGTAGAACTGAAGGAACGTCCAAAGATAACCCCATTTTACAGTAAAGAAACTGAAGCATGGAGATATTAAATGACTTACCTAGAGACACATAGCTAGCACATGCTTGAAGCAGGATATGGAACCTGATCTTTCTGATCTCATTATACCTAATTATAGGGCCACAGATTTACAACTGGAAGAGACCAAAACTCCCATTCTAGCTCAACCTCCTCATTTTTACAAATGAGGAAACTATGGCCCAAGAAGGTGATATGACTTGAACAAAGTCAGAAAGGGAAGAAGGGTCAAAGGGAGAATTTGAACTCCAGTCATCTGACTCCAAAGCTAGTTTATTGTTTTTGTAACTCTTTTTGCAAATGAAGAAACTGAAGCAGAGAGAGAAGGGGGGGGGAAGGAGGGAGGGAGGTTGTGTTCTAAGTCATATAGCAGAATGATGAATGACTGTTATTGATTCAGTTGCTCTCATGTTACTATTTATTTTTTTTGGACCCATTAATTCAATGAAAAATCAGAATAGAACACAGACCTTCTATTTATTGAACTGCTAAAATACATCATTTTTTTTTTACTGCATTAGTAACAAAAGCTTTAAAACACCTGCAGTCATGGTCAGAAAATGCCTAGAAATTTGCATGATTCAACTTCAGGCCTATATAAACCCTGAGCATATACAATCAGAATCATAGATTGATGGCTAGAAGGAATCTTTCTATAGAAGCATAAGATATACTCCACAGAGATTAAGTGACTTGCCAAAAATCAGTTAGAAAGTTACAGGAGCAGGTAGATCTAAAATTTTCAAAATGAATTTTAAGATCCTTTACTCCAATATATTCCACCACCAATTCCCCCAAAAATAGCAAAACAGAAAGGGATAAGCTAAGCTTAAAAATATTCATACAGCTCCTTCTCTTTCTGATAGGCCTTTATTTTCCCCATATATTATCCTAGGATTAAGGCCTTGTCACAAGTGGAAAAAGTTCTTGACAATAGACTCAATCTCTCACCCTCTTGAGTGAGCTCCACCTTCCTAGGAACCCATACAGTTTTATCCAGACTGTGTGGATCATCCCCCAAAAGCAAAACACTTGTGGTTCCAACAATGTCTTTTCCTCCAAGCCCCCTGAGTTTGCAGTCTGCAAAATTCATTGAAATGTTATGTCCAGTTTTATATCTTTATATTGTGATTTGCATCCTTGATGCTTCTCAGTCCCACCCTTAACTTGATTAAGGAACTCAAAGTTGTCCAGTTCTCCCTATCTGGGAGTCATATTTTTCTCCTGGAGAAAGTATCAGTAATCTCCAGATTTTTTCTCCAGGATCTAGATCTCCACCTTCTCTTTTACTTGCTATGATTGCCTGGATATCTTTCAGGGACCTTTCACTCCTTAGTGTATAACACAGGTATCATGAAATTGTGACTCAATCAGTAATTCTTAATACTAATTGGATCAAATAGCCAGATCCATCATCAATAACAGAACAAAGTCATAAATTTGGCGTCAGGAGGATATTTGTCCCCTCCATAAGTGACATTTCCAATGCTAGAACAAAGCCCTGTTAATCTGGTTAACAAGCAATTAGACTTGTCCAGATGTCCCCCACTTACTCTTTCCAATCTAATTGTGGACTTGTATTAACATAGTCTAAGAGCTTTGTGTTGATAATCAAAAGTATGATGAGCAAAGCAGGTGCCAAGAGAAACTGCTATGTGTTTTTTCCCTTAAAATTAACCTGAACAATGCATCTGAAAAAATCCACAAAACCAGTAAATTTTCACCCATCTATATATTTATGTGTTCTCTTCCTTTATTCAACTGAAGTGAAATTATTATCCCTTTTAGTTATTAAAACCTAGCAAAGTTCACCTCAGACATGATTCTTAATTTTAAAATGAACCTTTCTACTATTTAGCCAAAACTCTCATAGTGTCTGAGTTTTTATTCTATTCTTTTGTTAATCTTACTTCATTTCACTGGTGTACTGACAACTGGAATATTTTTGTCTTTCTTTCCTAATTCTGTTTTAGGGTCTTGATTCCCTAGAGTTATAAAAGTATTAGAAAGTGAATTAATACACTATGTAATTCACTGTTTTGTGACAAATGAAAAGTTTGAAATACATGATTTCTGAGTAATTTTTATTAATTACAGCTAGTAAATAATGAATAAAAGGATGGACATTTGGCTATCTCTAGAAGAGCAAAAGATGCATTATGGTGGTCTCTTGATGCTTATCTGTTCTTGGAATAGTGGATGTTCCCGACAGACAGCAAGCAACTCCAATTAGTTAACAATTAGTGATAAGAGTGAATATTATAATAAGAGGTAGGTGTAGTCTAATGAGGAACTGGGGGCTTGACTTTGATTACATCATCAAGTGAAAACTAGATTATCACCTATTAGGGATGTTGAAAAGAGTCTTATTTCTCAGATGATCCAGATTTCCTTTTGACTTCTATGTTTGATTTGAAAATCTCTAAAATCCATTTTAACCAATTATATCAGCCCATGAGAACCAACTGTTAAATTTTCTTTTTTTTTTTTAATAGCTTTTTATTTACAAGTTATATGTATGGGTAGTTTTACAGCATTGACAATTGCCAAACCTTTTATTCCAATTTTTCCCTTCCTTCCTTCCACCCCTTCTCTTAGATGGCAGGATGACCAGTAGATGTTAAATATATTAAAATATAAATTAGATACACAATAAGTATACATGACCAAACCTTTATTTTGCTGTACAAAAAGAATCAGACTCTGAAATATTGCACAATTAGCCTGTGAAGGAAATCAAAAATGCAGGTAGACAAAAATATAGGGACTGGGAATTCAATGTAATGGTTCTTAGTCATCTCCCAAAGTTCTTTTGCTGGGCATAGCTGGTTCAGTTCATTACTGCTCCATTGGAACTGATTTGGTTCATCTCATTGCTGAGGATGACCAGGTCCATCAGAATTGATCATCATATAGTATTGTTGCTGAAGTATATAATGATCTCCTGGCCCTGTTCGTTTCACTCAGCATCAGTTCATGTAAGTCTCTCCAGGCCTTTCTGAGATCATCCTGTTGGTCATTTCTTACAGAACAATAATATTCCTTAACATTCATATACCACAATTTACCCAACCATTCTCCAATTGATGGGCATCCACTCAGTTTCCAGTTTCTGGCCACTACAAAGAGGGCTGCCACAAACATTCATGCACATAAAGGTCCCATTCTCTTCTTTATGATCTCGTTGGGGTATAAGCCCAGTAGAAACACTGCTGGGTCAAAGGGTATGCACAGTTTGATAACTTTTTGAGCATAGTTCCAAATTGCTCTCCAGAATGGTTGGATGTATTCACAATTCCACCAACAATGTATCAATGTCCCAGTTTTCCCATATCCCCTCCAACATTCCATATTATCTTTCCCTGTCATTCTAGCCAGTCTAACAGGTGTGTAGTGGTATCTCAGAGTTGTCTTAATTTGCATTTCTCTGATTAATAATGACTTGGAGCATCTTTTCATATGGGTAGAAATAGTTTCAATTTCTTCGTCTGAGAATTGTCTGTTCATATCCTTTGATCATTTGTCAATTGGAGAATGGCTTGATTTCTTATAAATTAGAGTCAATTCTCTATATATTTAGGAAATGAGTCCTTTATCAGAGTGTAAAAATGTTTTCCCAGTTTATTGCTTCCTTTCTAATCTTGTCTGCATTAGTTTTGTTTGTATAAAACCTTTTCAATTTGTATGATCAAAATTTTCTATTTTGTGGTCAATAGTGATCTCTAGTTCTTCTTTGGTCATAAATTACTTCCTCTTTTACAGGTCTGAGAGGTAAACTATCTTGTATTCCTCTAATTTATTTATAATCTCATTCTTTATGTTTAGGTCATGAACCCATTTTGACCTTATCTTGGTGTACAGTGTTAAGTGTGGGTCAATGCCTAGTTTCTGCCATACTAGCTTCCAATTTTCCCAGCAGTTTTTGTCAGTGAGTTCTTATCCCAAAAGCTGGGGTTTTGTCCAACACCATTGGCTCTTTTGTCCTTTGAACCTAACCTATTCCACTGATCAACTGTCTATTTCTTAGCCAATACCAAATGGTTTTGGTGACCGCTGCTTTATAATATAATTTTAGATCTGGTACAGCTAGGCCACCTTCATTTGATTTTTTTTTCATTAATTCCCTTGAAATTCTTGACCTTTTGTTTTTCCATATGAACTTTGTTGTTATTTTTTTTTAGGTCATTAAAATAGTTTTTTGGGAGTCTGATTGGTATAGCGCTAAACAAATAGATTAGTTTAGGGAGTATTGTCATCTTTATTATATTTGCTCACCCTATCCAAGAGCATTTAATATTTTTTCAATTGGTTAGATCAGACTTAATTTGTGTGAAAAGTGTTTTGTAGTTTTGCTCATAAAGTTTCTGATTTTCCCTTGGTGTTAAATTTTCAATGTGAGTTTTTATACCTCTAAAATCTGTAAACACTACAAATCAGGACTTAATTGATTGTTTTGCTGTTTGTTTAAATTTGAGAAAATTATGGAGAAAAAGATATTTAGATAACTTGAATTATTTTTTCTTATATCTAACCAAAATCTGTATATATGAAATGTCTACACACTACTCTTATTTCTGCTTTTTTGGAGCCAAGCAAAACAAAGTCTTCTCCCTCTACCAAATGGTAGCACTTCAAATATCTCAGGATAGTTAAGAGTGGTGACCTTTTTCCTCCTCTTCTCTAGGCTAAAGAAAACTCATTTCTTTCGATTAATGCTTATAGAAAACGACTCTTCATCATCCTGGTCTTCCTCACAAAGATGCTCTTCAGCTTAGTGATATCCTTTAAAAATAATTGCTTTTCACTGCCCTGATTAAAATATTCCAGATGTGCTTTGACCAGAACAGAGATCAGAGTGCCCTCTATCACCCCTCTCTCTAGGCACTATAATTCTCTCAATGAAATCTAAAAATATATTCATTTTCTTGAATGCCATAATCATATTCCTTCATTCTTAGTTTTACAACCCACTAAAAGCATTAAATTTCCCCCTCCCCAAATGAACCACTATCTCTGAACCACATTTAGTTACAAATACTATCATTGACTAAAGAGTATCTCTATGGACTGATACCAGCACCAAGAGGTGACTATGAAAAAGGACTCACATAAAAGAAGATACTTTTGATTCATTAGCTGCTGTCTTTTTTGTGTTGAGTTGATTCTTGGAATACAAATATAAACCTTTATGCTTATTACTGTTGAATGCCATTTTGAGATTTATGGTGGTGACATAGAAGGAGAGAGCTCTGACCTTAGAGTTAGAAAGAGTTGGGCTCCTTTTTGTGGTCTGGTAATTGAGTGGATGCCCATCAGTTGGGTAATGCCTGAATAAGTTATACTATATGAATATAATGGAATATTATTTTTCTATAAGAAATGATCAGCAGGATGATTTCAGAAAAGCCTGGAGAGACTTACATGAACTGATGCTGAGTGAACTGAGCAGAACTAAGAGAACATTGTACAAAGTAACAAGATTATGTGATGATTGTGATGGACTTGGCTCTTTTCAACAGTGAGTTGATTCAAAGTAATCCCAATAGACTTGCGATGGAAAGTTCCATCCGCATCTAGAAAGAGAAATATGGAGACTGAACATATATATCAAAACATTGTATTTCATTTTTGTTGTTTGCTTACTTGGTTTTTTTTCTCATTTTTTTTCCCTTTTGATCTGATTTCCCTTGTGCAGCATGATGAATATGACAATACGTTTAAAAGAATTGAATATTTAATTGCTTCCTGTCTTGGGGAGAGGGATGATGAAAGAGGGAGAGAGAAAAATTTGCAACACAAGATTTTGTAAAGGTTAATGTTGAAAACTTCTTTGCATGTATTTGGAAAAATAAAATACTATTGAAAAGAAAGAGGCGGGTTCAGTCACCACCTTTTTGAAAGCATATTGATTTGGACAATTAGAAAATTAAAGGCTCCAAATTGAAGATCAATTGTTACTTTTGATGGCTGTAAGAATTTTCCTTACCAGGAACTCCCTGGAACAATAAAATCAACAGACCTGCACCAAAAATAAAATAAAGCTCACCTCGTTAGTTTCATCTCAGTATTCTATAACCTGTCAAGAATATTTAGGGATCATGATTGTCATGGCAGTGTTTGTGCCATCTGAAAATTTAATAAGAATGTCATCGATAACTTAATCTAAGTCACTGAGAAAAATATTAGAGGTATTGAACGAGAGCCCTTTTCCCTACTTGATGTACAGTGATGAAATGTGAAAGAAGAACAGTCTGGCACCTCCTGATTCCCTTTGTTCTTGTTGTGCTCTATTCTACAAACTTGTTTTATTCTCTCCGTACCTGAAATGGACTTCAAATCCCCTCAGCAATCTTTATTCATGGAAGTCTCTTCCTTTCAGGCCCAAATGAGAAAATCTTCTCTCCTATAGAGGACTGTGGCCCTCACTTGCTCAATTGAAAAATCATATAATCATGGAATTTCTAAGGAAGGTTAGAAAAAGTAATTTTTTCCTTCTTCAGATTTCTTATAATACTTTACCTAAACCTAGACCTTGTATGTAATTCACTCTCCCTTATCTTTTCCCTGTCTCCAGGGAGCATATATGTCAGATCAATCTTTATACCACACAGACTGGCACAGAATGATGCATGGAGTAGGTACTTAATATGTGTTGGAGAAATTAATAGATTATCTGGGATTATTTTATCTAAATGTCTTAGAAAAATTCAATTCATATTGATTTCCTTTATATAAAGAATCTGTAAAAATATTATAATGCCTTCATAATTATACTACATTTCAAATGAATAGTACTTTTTAACTAAAGAAGGCACTTCTATATCTCTTACCATATTTAATCCTTAAACTACCCCATGAATGGTATGTGAATGGGACTATTATTATTAAAGTAATTTTTATTGATAATATAGTACAAATTGTATGTCATTTCTCTTTTTCTAATTGAGGGGGGAGGATGTTAGATATTTTGAATAGAAAAAAAATCAATAGATATGTTCCAAGAATTATTTTCCCCATATCATTCTTTCTCTACCTATTATCACTTAATTTTAATTTCTTTGGAAATAGTAACTATACCAAAATTGTGGCTTCTTTAAATGAATTGCTTCTGTCATTCCAAACCAGACAAATGGCTCAATTAATTGAATCTGATATGTTTCCATTCTAATATCTTTGCCAAGAAAATCTTAAATGAGGTCATGAAGAATCATACATGAATGAAGTGACTGAACAACAACAATAATAACTAAGTGATATGTTTGCCACTGCCTGGGCCATAATTTGAGAAAGCTCTTCAGCACTAAATTATTGTAACCCTTTCTTCTGCCCCTCCTTCCTCCAATCCCTTTTAGGCCACTGTCATCCTTTTACCTACCTCTTGCAAGAAGAATAAGGTGAGATACTTATACTATTTCCTAAATCAGTACCACCCATGAAAAGATAGTAGAAATAAATTGAAACTAGAACAACTACCTGTTTCTTCTTTACCAGGAGTACAAATGCTCTAATCTTAGAAAGCAACTTAATTTTTTTCCAAGTCATAGCCTAATGTTTTATAAAACTCCTCTGGCCTTGTCAAAGCATTTTTAATTAGTGAGGACCTGAGGACACTGAAGGATGGAGTTGTTGTACGCTTTGATTCTTTAGAGTACCCTATGCAACCCAAAGACTTCTAGTACAGAAGATTCCTGAAACTGAAGCTCTTTTGGTGGCTGCATCCCTTTAAAGAGTGCCCAGTCATTCCACCACGCTTGTGGCTACTCATGTGAGTGAGCATCCATTGAAAAGATGCACAGTTTACTAATATTCAAAAGCAGCCCCTTGGATGTGGGGAAAATAGCACTGGCTTTTGCGTCAAAAGTCCTCAGTTTGAATCAAAATCTAAGCTCAGTTCATGGTTCTGACACTTATTATTTCAATGAAAACAAGTTAATTTTCTCTCTCTCTCTCTCTCTCTCTCTCTCTCTCTCTCTCTCTCTGCCTCTGTTTCTTTATTTGTAAGAGAAATGATGTTGGACTAGATCAGTGGCTCTTAATTCCTCTTGGGGATCCATGATTAGAGTTCAGGGAGTCTGTAAACTTGTATAGGGAAAATAAATCAGTTATATTTTTATTTAAATATAATCTATTTCCTTTGTAATCTTATATGTTATCTTATGCACTGAAAAACATTATTCTGAGAACAAATTCAAAGGGTTCACTAAACTGTCAAAAGAATATGATAGCAAAAGAAAGTTAAGACTCCCCAATGTTGAACAAGAAGTATTAGAGATCTGGTCTAATCTTATTATCTTTATGGTGGAACTGAGGCCCAGAAAGTTAAATAAATTGTCCAAAGTCACACATATGGTAAAGTAATTAAAATCATGCTCTTCCCCAATTATATCATGTACTCCAACACTGATAGTCCAAGGATTCTAAGTCTTAAAGGATATAACTAGTCATATTTTTCACATTTATAAGTAATCTTAGATAATATCCATTCCTCATTTTATAGATAAGGAAAAATAATTTAAGAGAACAGAACTATTACTAAATAGTAAGTGGCGGAGCCATGGCTTCTCCAATTTTGGTATTTTTTAATTTGGTATTTTTTATTTCTGAAACTCCATTTGGTCATCAGAAAAAATGAGAATATTTCTTGCAGGATATGTCTCACCAAACTCTTATGAAGAAAAGTCAAGTCAAAAAGAATTTTTAAGCACCTACTATGAGTCAGTTACTGTTCAAAGCTTTGCAAACCTTTAAAGTGAGGTATAAATAAATACATGATATGGGAGAACTCTCAGCTTTTGCTGTCACCTTTGCAAGCCTTCATCTTCCTACTTTCAGATTCATATTAATGTGGCTCACCAACTATACTGCTTTTGTTCTCTTTGTACTATCTCAGTTCTCCACTTGGCTTAGCCATTACTCCATCAGAGGTACTATCCCCTCTCTCTTCTCAGACTGTATTCCCTCCCAAACTTTTCTCCCCCCAACTTTTGAAACCTTTGAAATCATAGCTACAATCTGCTAATCCCATCTAACTGACTTCAGGTAAGATAAGGTTTGCTGGGAAATATTGGGCAGGAGAAAATTTAATGTTAACTTATGAATACATATTTCCATTTTTTATAAACCCACATTCTTGTCTTATTATATCTTTCAAGACTTTTGTCCTCCTTTTCCAAAACCCAAAAATCACTCAAGGAAAGGATAAACACTGAGAACCTGAGGTTTTACCCTAGTGAGCATCATTCTTTAGTAAATAAATGAAGATGAAAATCCCAAATATTGATGAAAGTTGTCAAGGATGATACACATGCTCATATAGTTATTTTGGAAAGCAGATATTGTATTGAGATGAATGTAAAATCCAAAGACATGGTTTCCGAATAATTAATAATTGACTTGTTAATTAGGCTAGCAGAAAAATCAATAAATTGAGATCAGTGAGTCTCTTGGAAACCAAAGACCCAGCAACTGAATGTTTAAATATTCTTTAGAAGAGGGTGTTTTTGAGGATGAAAATCAATTCTGATTGGCTAACAATTAATGAGAGAATGAATATTATAATGAGAGGTAAGGTTATACAGTATAATAAGAAGCTAGGAGGATGTGACTGATCTATTCACTCTTGGGACAAAGAGACTCATCTCCACTCAGATCATTCTGCCTTCAACAATCTTTACAAAAGGCGTTATCCTTGACCCAGTCCTACTAAGTAGAATAATGGTGGAGTTACTATAATAATGTCACTTAGCTAAAATGGTCTGAGTGGGATGAATTTTTGTCAAGGTCAGAAATGCCCTCAAGAGGCTAGGTTTTGAATGAGTAAGAGATAAAGAAAAAATCTTTGGACCTCATATATATAAAATTGGTTACTAATATAGTAAGGAAATAATCATTTTTCTCAAGATAGTAGGGAAAAAAACAGGCTAAATTTGAATCTCTGCCACATATTATCTTTGTGGTCATCTAATCTATTTATGATTTATTTTTCTCACCTGTAAAATAAGATACCACTAATATGCACTTCACAAAACTAGTGTGGAGATCATAGGAAATATTATGCATGGAATATATCACATACCATAAAGTACAATATAACTGTAAGTTATTATCTGTGCTCTTTGTAACAGATTTTTTTTTAAATCAGGAGAGGAGATACATACCAATGTCTTTTTTTTTTTTTTTTGCCTCTTCCTTTAATTCTAATTATGTCATTTTAATCTATATTTTTGTTTATTATTTTTCATTACTTCTGAGATTTGCAAACAGAAAAGATTGTAGTGCCTCATTCTTGTGAAGTTTTTTTAGCCAGTTGCAAATAAGAGTATTCTTCTCAGATCTAATGCAATAAAAATTAGGCAACACAAACTAATGTGTACTCAAAGCTTTTTGCTAAGTGAAACATTACAGGGAGAAGTCAGGGCTGAAGTCCGCCAACACTTAGGTTAATAAATTTTCAGTGCACTAGTACTAGCAGATTTGGTGTCACACTGGAAACTACTCACTGTGGATGGGTTTTATCCTAACTGTTGACTTCCCCTTCCCCCCTTTAAAAAAAAAATCTTGTTTTGCTTAGGGCATACCTCCTCTCTATAGTGATTTAATGAAGAGGATTGTGTTTTAAGGCCCTTGTTTCCATGGAAACAGCCAATTATAAGCACAATCTGAAGAGATGGAAGACAGCTGCCAAAACTCTAAGGGAAAAAAAATGATCTGGGTTGGCAACATTCAAGAAACATTGCCTGCTAAAGGCTTTTGCCAGTTTTCCCTAGTATTGGCCTGCAAGTTTATATCTGAGCAAACATCTTGGACCCATTGGCTAAGAGCTGCATCTGTAATACATTCTAAAGGGATAATTGTGTCTGGTGCACAACACATGTGATGGTAAAGCAAGAAAAATTCTCACATTTTAAGTATAATTTCCCTCACATGTTTCTGATAATTTTATGGCACCAGCATCAACAAAAGAAAAAAATAATGTATAAGTAGGGGGTTGTTCTTTCTCTGGGCTCAGAAGTATGTTTAAATATATGTATGTTTGCATCAATATATATTACACATTTGTGTCCCATGTTTGTAAATATGGATACTATATAGATTATTTACATGTGTACTAAACTTCATAGAATGTCATGAGAATGTTCTGTTGTTCTGCTGGTAAAGAAATGACTGGTCTCCAGTTGGGAATATGAAATGTAGTAAATTGAAAGCATTTAAATAGATAGGACCCTCCTATACCATGTGCTTTCCTACTATTTCATACATAACTAATGGCTTATCTGTTTCAAACTATTACTCATGATAAGCCAGGTGCTTTTATGTTTCTAAGAAAATACAGAGTGTGACATCTGTAGAGTCATTTATGCTTATAATTCCCATTATATAGGAGAAGATCGTGAAAAAGTAAGTAAGAAATTAGTGTTCAGTAATATTGATTTTGAATATTAATAGGTAATTCCATGGATTTATATTTGCAAACTACATATGTGTTCATTTCTTCCTCATTTCCACTTCATAGTTTTAAAACAATTTTTGCTGTTCAGTTGTTTCAGTCAAATTCGACTCTTCATTATCCCATTTGGAGTTTTCTTTACAAAGACACTAGGATGGTTGCCACTTATTCCTCCCATCCATTTTACAGAAGAGGAACTGACATAAACAAGGTTAACTGACTTGTCCAAAGTCACTTGACTAGTAAGTGTCTGAGGCTAGATTTGAACTCAGAAAGATGTCTTCTCATGTATCACTTAAATGTTTGCAGAGTATTTTGCACATACTATCCTAATTGGTCCTCAGATCAAGACTCTGATATTGTACTATAATAATAGTATATTATTGTCATTTTCCCCTTTTTGCAAATAATAAAAGACACAGAGCATTTAAGTGACTTGGCCAAATATGTACAGGTAGTAGGTGTCTTGGGACAAGATTTGCATTCAAATCTCTCTTATTTCAGACCCAGTACCCTATTCACATTGTATCACCTAGCTGTCTAACTTTTTTTCAAGAGTATTTGAAATACAAAAATACAGATGTAAAAAAAGAATTGATAAATTGTAAAATGATAATTAATATCAAGCTATGATTTAATGAACTCTCAATGGCATCTATATACATCTTCTTAAGACCATGCTATTGCTATAATTAATTCACATCTTTATGGCTTTCCTTTTTGGTTAATAATAAAGTGTCTTTCCTGAATTGGTCAGGAGCAGGTCAAACTAGATGACCTTGGCAAGGTACTGTGGAAATGTAGGAAAACCACTGATTAGGGTATCAAAAGATTTGAATGAAAATCTCAACTTCAGTTTGACTCATCGTCCTTTTGCATCATCACACTTACCTGAGTGACCTTGGATCAGCTATCTGAACTCTTATTTATGTAGATGTTATTGATAGAGTGATAAATGGAGAATGTTAGCAGAAGAATAATGGTCCAAAACATAATTGAGCATGTAACAAGTGGAATGTCTAGATTTGAGGCTAGATTTGAAGTCAGAAAGATGTCTTCTTATGTATCACTTTAATGTTTGCAGAACCTAAAAGATGTACATATGTACATATATAATCCATTAATGGAGAATCCATAAATGGAGGGAAACAAATGAAATATTAGAAGTCTTCCAAGCAGGACATCAGTTTCCTTATCTGTAAAATCAATTTATTGAAATAGAAAGTCTTTTAACTTTCTGTCAGCTATCAATCTATAAATTTATCATCTCTTCCAATTCTGAGATTCTGTGATTTCTGAGCAAGCTCACTATATTGACAGTGGACCAGGAGATAGGAAATGGTTGCTAGTTTGCTGTGTCATGTTGGGCAGTTTATTTGATGCTTCTACCTGCAGTTTTCTCATTTACAAAACGTGAGAAATAAACTGAATGAATTCTAATATCCCTTACTACTCTAACAGTTTGTGAATTTTTTTATTTATACCTGTGAACCATCAATTTTATCTGTGGTTTTCTGACTTTGATAGGAAAGCAATCCGTACTTGTTGGAGTGGAGTTTGAAATTATAAAAATGACAGTCTAATTCCATGAAAGAATAATCTGCTCTTTAAAATATTTGTTAAGTTTCTATAATTAAGACATAGCCTGCACAATTTTGAAGCAAGTAAATGAAAACATTAAAATCTAATGCATGGAGGATCTTTTGAATAAGTTGTTAAAACCTAGCAGATGGACAGTAATTTCCTTTCAGTGTGTAATCACACCTTTCTCTATCAATTAGTTACGTGTAATATAAATAAAAACAAAATAAATAAACAAAATTTTTTGAGGGGGGGATAAAAGAGGATAGATAGATAATCCATCATGGGCCCATTAAGCTACTTGTGTGAGAAATGTCCTGATTTTACAATTCATTGTCTTGTAGAGCTCCATACAGATGTAGCTAATATATATCAAACTTTTAATCTAAGTTTTCCTAATTCCGAAGGTAGTTCTTAAATCACTATTGCACTCTTTTCCTTCTTGGCTATAACATAACACAAATGGTTAATATATTATTTCTATTTTGTGCATAGTTTTGTACAAGAAATAATGTTAAGTAGTTTCTAATTCCATAATCCTTTTGCAATTATCCTTATGCTGGAAGGAAGCAGCTCAAATTAGAAGGACTCAGAGGTTATATCAGAGACTGTGGTTTATTTGATTAAGTAGATATTTACTGTTAGGAAGAACTAGGTTTTAATCTACTTTAGATACTTAGAAAATTTTTGTGACCCAAGTCATAAGGCAAGACCTTATGTTCCTTAACTATAAATAGTAATTATAATGCTAATTGTTATTGTGAGAATAAAATGAACTTTTGACTCTATCAACATATATAGTATATACACATATGTATGCTTAAAGAGAGGGAGAGAAGGGTGGATGGATGGGTGGCTAGATGGATGGATGGATGGATGAATGGATGGATGGATAGTAGCAAGAGGTTTGCTAACTTTAAAGTCCTTTAAATGAGAAAAAAGCTGTGAAGCAGTGGATAGAATTGGGGAATCACAGAGTAGTAAGAAGAAGAAAAAAGGAAAAAACCCTCTCTATAGTTAGTATGTATCTGAGACAGACCTTCAATTCATATCTTGCTATTTCTTTAGGCAAGTCCAAACTTCTTTTCAATTAATAGCTAAGTACAGTAACTTGCTTATAGAAATCTGTTAAATTGTAGGAACTATATTTATGCTGTTGAAAGGAGAACTCATCCATGATCTAGATTAAAACAAAAAACAGATTATTTTCATGTATAAAGTAAAATAACAATGATTTACTTTTTTTCCACACTCAGAATCCAGGCTTGGCCTGAAGTTTACTTTCCTGCTACCTATAAAGAAAGATCCAGTTAAATACAGTAACAATCTAAGGAAGATTCCAAAGTTTAACCTAATTAGGGAAATGGACTCATTTTAAGACATCTAACAGGTTCATTGTGTTTTTACAAAGAGTTGATAGCTCCGTACTAGTCTCAGTCTTATGTAGTTAGCAAAGAAAATTCAACAGGAGCTCTTCTTGAAAAGATGTTTGAAGTTAGTTTTCATGTGCATGTGTGAGTGGAACTCTTCTGGCAGGCTAGTGAATTCTTTCTGAAAAAAAAATTAAACAAATTAAATTACAAAGGAAACTGATTATATTGAATATAGCTATCAAAATAATGTTTTAAAAAACTAAATTTATGGACTCCCTGTAATCTATCCACAAATCTTTTAAGATTATAATTCCCTCCCTAGAGATAGTCCAAAATATGTTAGTTTACTCTCTCAGACTGGCCACATTCAATCTGACATAATGAAGTTATATGGATTTTAAAACTTTTATTAGGTTTAATTTTCTTTTTGTTTTGGCACAATCTTTATTTTTATTTTCAAGTTCTGGTTTGCTAAGTCTTATTTAGAACACAAAAAGGAATTTTGTCAAGTGATTAGCAGACTATGGAGAGAAAAGAAGGAATGTTAACAGAAAAAAACATATAGAAATAATAGTAGAATAAAAAATGTATCAGTTAAACATTTTTAAAAAGATGAAATTAAATGAATGAACTAGAAGCTATAAACTGATTTGCATTTTAGTTGCCTCATAAAGTTTTGCTTGCTTGTGCCTAAAAAGTATTCTGAGATTTGTCTATCTAGCTAATAGAAGTATCTGAAGAAAGTCAAAGGATATTCTGCCTTTGTCAAGAAGCAGTCTCTAAGACACAAAGAAAAACAAATTCCATTTTTCTTGATGCTAGATTTTGCTTTTTGCTACATAATTGCTTTTTGATTCTATATGATCAGCTTACACAGTTGTCTCTTTTCCCTTAAGAGACTCTCAGAAAAGACAGGTCAGATCCTTTTAGTGCTACTCCTGGATGTCCTGCCTTTACTTCACTATGTTGGTTCTACCTCCTCTGTGATTCAAGTGTTTTTGAATGGTGAGAGAATAAGCTCTCTCACCTACTTGTCAGTGGACTAGAAGTTCTTGTCATTGTCATGTTTTTTCTTTTTGTGTAATACAGAGTGCCAGGGAATTGTGTCTTTAGAAGATGTAGACCTTTGCCTAGAAAGGTAACAAATAAAGCTATTAATACCACCTGTAAGTCATCATCACATAGAAACAATTTGTATAGCAGAAAGCAGTCTCCTAAAAATACAGAATGTGAAAAAGTGAAATTGTAATTGGGAAGGGAAGTAAGATGGATGAAATAAGTTACCAATGTTTGGATAATACTTGGAGCAATTGATCAAACTGCAGTGCCCTCTTTGGAGATCTCTCTGGAATTGCATGAAGTCACTGACAGTGAATACACTGAGTTACAGAGTGTGAAAAAAGAAAAGAGAAATAATAATGCAGTTGAAAAGGGAAATGGGACCAATCTTGAAGTCCAATGATTTTTCTCGGATTTGTCTCAATAATGAATAAAAACAGAGTCAGATCCAAGATAAAAAGAGTCAAAGATAGGTAAAGGGATGGCATTTGAAACCTCTTTGGCTATACCAGTATCTGTCACTGATGATAATAATATGGATCTCACAAATAAATGTTAATAATAATAATAGTATTTGCATCAAGATTTACAAAGCTCTTTATAATCATCACTCTTTCACTCTATTTTATCTTCATAACAACTCTGGGAGATAGGTGCTATCGTTAGCCCCATTTTATAAATGAGGTAATTAAGACAGGTAGATTAAATCACTTGATAAGTCTCTGAGGCCAGATTTGAAAAAACTCAGGTCTTTTTGACTTGGGTCCAGCACTCTCTCAAATACTGTGCAACCCAGATAAAGACATTACCTTAGTTCAACTGTCTAAAACATGATAATATTTAATCACCCATGGCTGTAGTGTTCTTTTAGGTTATAATAGGTTTTTTAAATAAATTATTGAATTTTTATAATTAATACTGGGCCTAAAAGATCATTTATAGTAAATGAAAATTAAAAATTTAACCACGATTTCTGATCTAATATTATGTGAATGAAAGATATTTCTATGAACAAACAAAATTTGAATAAAAATATTAGAAAAAAGGGAGATAGAATAAATGAAAACAAACTGTCCTATGTTTAGAAGATCATAAAATTTGTATCTCTGCTATCTTTACACACGTTCGCTGCTAATTCCTAATATTTTTTAACATTTTGATAAGTGTGTATGACGAACCCCTTAAAAGTCAAAATAATTTTTATCTTAATATATATTGTATTATAAAAACTCTGCCAGCTTAACAAAATAATTGAGGCAATGACTAAATCATTTTAGCAATATACATCCCAATAACATACATGAAATTTTGTTTCAAATGCCAAGACAAAGTAATGTGCTTAAATAATGTGCTTAATTAACATGCTTAATCAATGCTTTGTTGTTTCTTATTTGCCATTGTGTGTGTATGTATATATGTTTATGTATATATTTACATATATACCTAAATATTCATCTAAACACATACATATGTGTATGTGTATATGAAATTTGAGACATACTTTCTCACTGGAAACATTTTAAAATCCAAGTCATTTGCTTCCTTTTCTTTTTTAAGCCTATTACTAGTATAATCCATCCAATGTCAGTCATTGATTCTGCAAAATCAGAGCTTTAGATGAAATACTATGGAAGGACTTCCATAATTACAATGTTTTATTTAAGTCCAAATGTGAATTGTAAAAACTTAAAATCATTTTCCATAGAGACCTAAGACTAAAATATAGCAGGGTTGAGCTGGACAGAGCTGCTTTAAGAACTAATGTATGTGGAAATCTGACATACTAAGTCATCAGAAGAATCCCTAAAGTTTTCAGCTGGCTAAAAGAGGAGGAACAATTGGCTAGAGAACAAGAATCAAAAAATTCAGCTATATCCTGCAATAAGGATAAAAAGTGGAGTTAACTCTTCATTCCCCAGGAGTTCCCTATGCTCTAGAAGGAAAAATAGCTCTAAAAATAGGACTATAGGATTTTGGAGCTGCAAGGAATCAAAGGAGTCATCTAGTTCAACTCCTATCTTTTTTCTTAAACAGTAGGAAAAAAAACCTGTGTGATCTACAGAGAGGTTGCCTCACAGGCAGTAAGGTGTTGAAGTGGATGGAGTTCGAGGCATGTAGTCAGGAAGACTTGAATTAAAATATGGTCTTTGACAACTATTAGCTGTGTGATCCTGGGCTAGTCACTTAATGTCTATTTGCCTCAGTTTTCTAATCTGTAAAATGAGAATAATAATTACCTACCTCTCAGAGGTATAAGAATCAAAGGAGTAGAGTACTTATCATGCCAGTTGTAGCAGTCATAATAGCAGCTGCAGTCTCATTAAAGACCTGTTTCCTCATGAAAAAAGGAATTGAAGATAAATAACTCATAACTAAATTAGGAAGTATTAGAGAAATTTCAGTGATTCTCCAGGCCATAGTTGCATAGACTTTGGAATATAGGATTGCTTCTTTCAAAGTCTCAGAATATTCACTCCACTGGAGATATTGAGTAGAATTAAATCCAGAGTTTACTTATTCCCTAGTCTATTCCTGAAACTCAGACACATAAATCTGGTTCTAACAGCTCCAAGGAGGCAGATGCATCTCAGTTGACATTTTATCTATTTCATTCCCTGTCTATCACCTTCTGAGACTGAACATAGTTCTACATCTGATGATAGTCCCCTAAGTTTGGCTTTGGGAAACCACAATGTGAAGAAAACTCAGAACATAAGTCCCAGTAGAGGCTTAGAATATCTCTACTACATCCAAATTGGATAATTAATATATTTGGCTTGTTATTAATTTCAGTAAATAATTATAGAGAAGAAAGAATTGTGTATTCTCCTTTTTGTCTCCTCAACTTATATATGCACATAGATATCATGCCTTACCTGATTTGGCAAATATAAAAATAAAAATGAACAAGACCTTTGCAATGATTTAAAAAGGGCAGAGTGGTAGAGCAATAGCATCACTGGATTTGGGATGCTAAGACTAACTCAGCCACTTACCACCTATATGATCTTGAAAAAATCGTTTACCTCTCAGCCTCACTTTCATCATCTTAAAATGAGGAGGTTGGATGAGATGAATGCTAAGATATCATCCAGCTTTAAGTTCTAGGAACCAGGTTTCAATTGTTATGCTTCACTCATTCAACATATTCAATTACTTGGCAAGTCTTGTCATCTCTCACTTCATCACTGACTTCACTCTACATCTTCAGTCATAGCATCTTCCCACTGACAGAGCCAACACTTAAGTCCAATTCTTCTCATTTCTGACCTAGACAATTATAATAGCCTCCTAACTGATACTTCTGTCTGTCTTCTTTCTCCATTCTACTCCATCTCCTAAACCATAGCTCAAGTAATGTTCGGAAACTGTAAATATGACTATAGTACACCCCTTTTATTTTCTATTACCTGTAAGATGAATTACAAACTCCTCCATTTGACATTTAAAGTTCTTCATAGCCTGGTCCTTGCCTGCTTTTCCCAATGTCATTACTTATTCTTTTCCTTACCACTCTAGAATTCAACCAAACCGGAATTCTTGTAGCTTTCTACATTCACTCTCCTATCTCCTATACCCTCACTCTCAGTCACAGACTGTGATTTCCCTTGCGATCTTTACTCCTTAAAATCTTTGGTTTTCTTTCAAATTCAAGCTTGATAAAATTTTCTATAAGAGACTCCTTTACTGTTCCACCCCTATAGTTACGAGTGGATCTTCCTTCAAGATTATCCTATACTTGGTGGGGGGGGGGGAGTGACATTGCTGTCTGTTCTGTCAAAATTTAACCTTACAGACTCTTTGACTTTTGCCTATGGATCCCCAGTCGTAGCACAACGCCTGAAACATAGTCGATACTTAATAAATTATTGTTGATTGGTTAAGAGGCATATAAAAGAACCAAGTTCTACATAAATAAAATATGTTTCAGCATTCTTATACTATGATCCTGACTTCAGGAAGGTCATTCTTTGTTCTAATTCAGCATATACAAAGGAAGTAGAGAAATATAGAGGGAAGATTTCCTCCACTTTATAATTAATAAAACATAAAGTAATTACTTATAGGACTATACTGAGAGAACCAGGCTTGATTTATGGAATGTTGAACATATTGATATGTCAAATCTTGGGAGAAAGGAAGATCATATTCAGATATTGGTTACCTTGTTGGGAAAAGAACTCCAGTAACTGACTAGTTACTATATCAAAGAACTGGAACACCCCAGCAATATTTCTTGGAAAAAAATAGAATTAGGACAAGCAAAAGTAAATCCTATTAAGCTACATCTCAGTTAAGTTACATCTGATATACATCGTGGTCTGTTTCTGCTATAGCTTTAAACCAGTGTAAAGTTTGGGATATGGCTAAATCTATATTACTGGATAGTATTTATTGAGCAGGGACACTATTTTCATCTTGAATGTAAAATATCTCTTCATGATGCAATATCATATCCTGCCTTTTTAAAGAATAGATTACTACAAATTTAACTAACATATTAATTTAACAAACTGGGCTAGGCTGTCATGATGAAGTTAGAATAGTAACATATTATCCAAAGCCCAGGGAGAGTTCTACAAGTGACTACTTATTTAGGCTCAGGCCTATTGGATGCAGTCTGGGGAAGCCTGATCCCAAAGAAAGTGAGTCAAGCTTTTTCCTCACTCTATTTATCATTGAACTGAACTCAGAATCCTGGGAGCAATCTCCTAGAGCTTAGTTATGGCTCATGTTTATTTTAGGATTTACCTTAAAGAGGTTCCTTCTAGAAAAAGTGTGCAATGTACAAAATAGATATGAGTTATAGGACAGAGATTCATTTCTTCAACTCCTTTTTCTTACCACCTTAACAGAATATCTGGAAAGTATTCTTTCCAACAACTTTTGAGTTTTCAACTATTCCTCAAAAATATTACAATAATAAAAACTCCATAGTCACAGTCCTTTCATAATTCATGATGAATTTTTTTCATAAGCTTCCTCAATCTGTCTTGTCCCAACTGTCTATTAAAGAGAATCAGGTCTAGACATTCTAGATTTGTCTAATTGGTCTACAATAATTTTTATATCCTCAAAATTGTCCTTAAAAACTTCAAAACATAAAAGTATATCACAAATAAGCAAAATGGGACATACTAATCATGTTATTCTCAAGTTGTCTACTCCTCTTCTCCTACCCATCTTTTTTTTTTTTTTCTGCTGATAAAAGTATAAGTATAATTAAGTAATAATTGAGGTTAAGTGACTTGCCCAGGATCACACAGCTAGGAAGTGTTAAGCATCTGGGGTCAGATTTGAACTCTGGTCCCCCTGACTTCAGGGCCGATGTTCTATCCACTGCTCACCACCCAGCTGCCCCTTGTACTTTACTTTCTAAGAGTATTATTCTAGCCATTGCTAAATACCATTAGTTGATATTGCCAGTAGTACTGAATTACAAAGATGTTTGTTAATTTTTTTAAAGAAAAAATATATAATTTTGTAAGATGTCCTGTATCTTAAAGACAAATAGATATCAGAAAAAAGTCATAAACTATGACAAACAAATGATTTTTCCTAGTCAAGCGTAGAGAAGAATAGTGAGCTACATGATAACAAAGGAAACAATGAACTTCAAAATCTCAGACACAATCATTGAACTTACACAGATAAGAGCCCTCCACTGATTTCTAGGACAAGAAGCTTTTAGATTTCTTTGGTAATTTACCTATGACTTTGTCTGTAAATCTCTGATATGATAAGAAAAGATCAAGAAACAAGCAACTAAAATATCTTTCCCATTAACTTCCCAGTATGTTTAAAATGTATTGACTGTAAATTATTCTAAAAATAAATTCAACTTAGTACATTTTATCAGCATGTTATGTTTAACTTGCTGCTTAAGAACCTAAACATTTCCTCTGACATCTCATTTATACTGTTATTTTTCTTAGTCCTCCCCCTTTGTTTCCCCATAATATGAAAAATCAACTTCTGTCCCTGGCCAAATTATTAAAAACTAAAAAATGCTTCCTGGTAAGGTCTTCCTCCGAATTCCTGACTTCTTTCCTACATTTATCACCACCAAATAGAAAATGGGCTTTGGAAATCTGATATACACTCATGAAATCAAAGTTGTTTTAAAAGAAAAAAAATATTTAAATAGAATTTCCATTTTTTTAGCCAATATTTTTATTGCAGCTTTTTTTTTAAGGACACCTTTTCTAGAATAGCACTTAAAGATAGTCAAGGTGAGACTATCATTCTGTTTATGTATTCAGGGATAGAAGATGAAACAAGAGCATTCTGGCAATGAGAGAGGAAGCAGAAAAAAATTTAAAAAAAGATTACTACATGAATATGTATACAAGATTTTTAAAAAATACCCTGAGTTTAAAAAGTTTGACTATCAAGTTTCACTTGAGTCCTGCAGTGATCTTTTTTTTTCCTTTCTTTTTGTGGTTATCACTATATACATATTAATTGTGAAAAATAATTAGTTTGTTTATTCATGGTGGAGGAGGGGGAGCATTTGCCCTAAAACAGCTATACAGAAATAAATAAATTACCATTCTCCTTCAAATATTTATGTGATATCTCAGTTTTCCACTTTGTTCCTGTAGAACTAATCTTTCTCCTCTGTGATCATTTCCTATAAAAGATCTGGTAATATAGATAGATAGATAGATAGATAGATAGATAGATAGATAGATAGATGATAGATAGAGGTAGTTTGATAGAAAGTTCCTATGTTTGGAGAATTTCTACTACATGGAGTATTAAATGGAATATACTATTGGAACTATCAATTGATCTCATTATATTAAGAAAAAATTATTGATTTTTCAAGAAAAGTTATTAAATTATTTATACTCTTTGATTCAAGGTCTCACTATCCCCAAAGAAAATACTGACAGCAAGAACCAAAATATTCATAGCAGCATTATCAATATAGAAAAAAATATTGGAGTTTTGGTAAGTTGACTGAGTGAAGAAATCAGAATCAATAAGAACTATATATGCAATGGCTATAATTGTGTAAATAAAGTGAGTGTTGAAAGAGCTAACGAATCTGGTCAAATACAACTGCTAATGTTAGGTCATCACTCAAAATTAAAAGACACAACATGCCTTCTTTTTATTAACAAACCATAGGCTATTATGGGAAAATGTGCTCTGTAAAAGAGTTTTGTGTTGGGAGGGGGGTAATATGTCAGTAAATATTTTTTTTAAGTAAATAAATAAAATTTAAAGAAACACCAAAAAGTGAAATACAGTTATTTCTTCTACATTTTAAATTTGTGATCACAGTATATGTTGTGGGTCAGCATAAGAAATTAAAGGGGAGTTTGAGGGGAGTTTTGCAGAGGTTGTAGAGGCCAGTGGACAACACAGAAAAATTTCAGAAACTCAGAAATGCATAAAATATATGTATAGTATTATATAATGTTACCATATTTCATCATTTAATAGTATAATACTTCAGACTTCTTCTCTGGTACAAAGAGAGGGTTAAGAAACTTTTTGCAGATTTTCCAGATCACGGAGGCACCAAATTCCTAACCACCAGGAAGTAAAAGGGTTAACTATATGTAATGTTAGTCTTACTTTCTTTTTAATTACTGATAGAAATTCTGTGCCATTATAAAATTATTAACTTTTACACAGCTTTGAAAATTTAGAATTTGACAGCTTTGAGGGTTTTTGCCTTTTAATCTTTCCTGTTAACAGGAAATAAAACACTAGTGGGTTCAAAAATGTACCTGAAGAGTAAATATGATTTGAGGTTTAAAAGTTAATGCTTGTTCCAAGGCTTCAAGTGCCATCTAGAGACCACAAACATTGGTGTAGGTGAAGCTATAGTTGAATGAAATAATTTAGCATGTGCTATTAAAATATGTGTTTAAAGGACAAAAATAAAGGTAAAGGGAACAGGAAAACAGACGGTCTTTTGCACACTGGATAAATTGTGACATACTTATTAGATAATCAAGTGATAAGTAGAGCTTCAATAATAACCAGAGACCTCACTTAATGATCCCAGGTTCTGTGTTGTTTTTATTGTTCATTTATGAATATCAGCATTACCTTGCAAAATAATAATTTAGGTGTTAAGCACACCTCTCCTGTGAGTGCTTCAGGATTTGCTGAGCCCTTTTCAAAGCTACTCTCCATCTTTGGTGTCCACATTCACTCAACTCTCTCTCTCACTTGTGGCTCTAAGAAGCTATAACTTGCACAGCAGCTACACCTTACTTAAATTGTCTTGACAGACAGAATAAACCAATTTGAGGGTTACCCATATACTCCAAATGCATCTCTGTGTTAGAGAGATGTCTCCCTCTCCCAGTGGAATAAACAGATGAAAATAATTTGTTCCAACAACCATGAAGGCAGTTGAAGCAGATGCTGTGCAGTACTTAAAACTTGGTCAGACATTGAAAACAGCAAGGTCATAAACTGGCTATTGCCAGTTGTCCTGACTTTTGTCACTGTACTACGGTGATTCTGAAAAAGAGAATGAGACTGATGGTTTTGTGCAATTTCATTTCATTTAAATCCAGTTCACACTGAAGTCATGACATCCTGTGATGTCATTGGTCCTCTTTGAAATGAATGACAAACAAGATCTTAAAGATTTATCCAAGAGAACTAGCCCCATGGAGAAGAGAGAATAAGAAAATTTTTAATCTTGTCTGGAGAGTCATTGTTTCTGAAAGAGTATCTGGAACCCAAGGAGAAACTGGCCAAAGTCTCTAGTGGAACAAGTGGGAGACAAGAATGCGATTGCGGTACCAGCTTTTCCCAAAGTCAGCTTCTTCTCAGATTCTTTCTTTGGAATCATATATCTTGTCTCCCAAACCTGGAAGCCAGAAGACCAAACTCTTTCCTCCCAAGCTCTCATCAACTCTGCTTTAAAGAGGTGGAATATTGAATGCCTAGTCTCTACTAATAATGAGAGGCTTTTGCAAACAGACTTTAAGCTATGGGTTGCACAAGTATTCTTTGGGAGTAAAATGTTTTAAGTATTAAAGGATTGAAATAAGTTAACTTTACATTCAGAGCAGGTGCATCCCTATGTAACTAAGGCATCAGCATTCCTTTTCTATGCCTTTTACCCAGAATATGCTCAGTTCCATCATGATTTCAGAAAAAAATTCATATGCATCCTTCATGCTGAGTAGGAATACTATATGATGTATTAGAAAGAGCTCTCATTCTAACTAGCTATCTGATGCTGGGTAAATCTACTCAGGTTTTCCATGTTCCTCATCTGCAAAATGAGATAATGGATTAGGTAAGTTCTGGGATCATAGGATCACAAATCTAGAACTAACAGAGACTCACAGTTTATCTTCCTTTGTTTTACATGTGAAGAAATGAAGCTTAGGGAGGTAATAATCTTAACAGGTAGGACTATGAATATACCTATCTCAGAAAGCAGCAATCTTTTCCACTCATCATATAAATATTTTTGACCAAGAAAGATGACAAAAGTGAAAGGGCTACAAGAAAACAGGTAAATTGGTGTACTGTTAGTAGGATTGTAATTTGATTCATGGATTCTGGAAAGCAGTTTGGTACTATGCCCCTAAAGTCATTAAACTGTAAAAAACACTTAAAATACTATCACCTCAGACCCAAATCCCTAAATCCCAAAGAAATAAAAAGGCAAAGTTCTTTTTGTTGCATTAAAGATAGAGAAACTAAGAGGATATCCATCAATTTGGAAGTAGCTACAAATTATGGCATGTAAATGTAATGGAAAGCTATTGTTAAGCTTAACAATAAGAAATTATTAAGAAATGATCAAAGACAATTTCAGAGAAAAATGGAAAGACTTCATGAGCTGATGGAGAATGGAATGAGCTGGTCCAAGAAAACAGTTAATGCAATTATAACATTATGAAGGCATTCTAAAGTCTTTGAAAGACTTAAGATCTCTGAAACAAAGACCAAGCAAAATTCCAAAGGACTGATGATGAAGTATTCTACCTACCTTATGACAGGGAAGTAATGAATGCAGGACCCAAAATTAGACTTGTATTTTTTGGACAGAGATAACATATAAAATCCTCTGTTTTGACGTTCAGAGTTCTTTACAATCTACTCCCTTCTTACCTTCCCAGTGCTCTTATAGCTTACTCCAACTCCATATACCCTTTGATCCAGTAACCCTGGTTTCCTAGGTATTCCATGAACAAGGCTCATCTCATGGCATTTAAGACCTAGCTAAAAATCTAACCTTTTAGAGGAAGCCTTTTACAAACCCTTCTAATTCTAATTCCCACCCCACTCCCCTTTAGTTATTTCCTTTTTATGCTGTATATAGTTTATTTGTATGCATTTGTTTGCTTCTTTTCCCAGCTTAAGATTATGAGCTCCTTGAGAATACATACTGGTTTTTTTTTTTTTTGCCTCTGTTTATAACCCTTGTCACACATATTAAATGCTTAATAAATGTTGTCAGTGAAGAAATTAGTTTTATTTGACTATGCATTTTCGTTACAAGGGTATTTTTGTTTATTTATTTTTAGTTTTCTAGTTGGAGATGGAGAAGGTCTGAGGAATATAAGAGGGAGAAAAAAAACCTATTTTTACTCACTTAAAATTTTAAAAAATTATTTTAAAAAATTATTCTTTTATGAGGAGAAATGTCATCCAATTTTAAATGAAGATGGAAATTCTCCACAAGCAACATTGTAATACATATAGTAGATATGTAACCATCTCAGTGTTTCTTCTTAGAATAGCTGTCAATCCTTGTTTCCAGAAATCATGATACTATCTAGGTTTTTTGCTTGGGTTTGGTTTGGTTTTTGTTTTAATTTTTATCCAACTACAGTGACATCTACTGTTCAATATGAAACCTAATTCTTCCTACCCAAAAGGGCACAAAATTTCTATCAAAATTTTTCTTTTCTTTACTTTTTTCATTTCTTTTTTTTCTTCTATTCTATTTTGTTTTTGCTTTTTTTTATTTTGCTTTCAGAAAAGAAGAAAAAAAAGTCCACACATGTTTGCTTTTAGAACAATCAGAGCTTTATAGGTTCATGTTTTTACTCCTATTTATTTATGTTCAGAATAATAAATGATCAAAATATAAAGAGGTCAAAACTAATAATACTACCTATTGAATAAAAATTGGGCAAATATAACATAGAAAGATTTTCTTAAGCTGGCAAGTCTCTATGGGAAATATTGAAGTGGCTTTTATACATCATGCAGTGATGGTTTTTGTTCATTGTTCCCCCTTTATCTTTTAAGAGGAGTTGGATGATTGGCTTTTATGGTCATAGTATTTTAGAAAGTTTGGGACACAAGGCTGTCTGATGATCACACAATTGTGTGCTGACTTTCGGCTCCTGTGTTCCTGTACTGAAACAAAAAGGCTATTGTTTTTAATATAATAATAATACAAGGGGGAGGGGTGGAAACTACAGGTCTTTCCTCTACAGATAGAAAATTGGCTTCCATTCAGGCCAGAGAGAAATAACAGAGTACATTTCCTTCAGGAAATGCGTTTTAGTGTTTCCTTTCACCCCCTTTCATTTCATAACACATTACAAGGAATTGCTGAAGATGTTTTAAAAGTTCTAGAAAGATTAAGCAAGGTGTTTAGATACTTGGAAGCCAAAGTGATGTCAGCCTTGGCACTCAAAGACATTTGTGTGACTTGGGATTTTTTCCCCTCACCATTTTCACCTAAAGTCCTTACTGGGTTAACCTGATAAACTTATTTAATTCAAAGTATTACTGAAAGTTGGAAAAGAGAGTCAGGAGACATCAGCTTATTAAGATATTTTTATTTAAGAGCTAGGAGAGCTAGCAGTGAAAATGCCGTTGTCAGGAGAAACAGAAGGAATTGTTTAAATCATTATCTGTGAACAGCAAAATGTTTAGCATTTTCCTAAATGCCTAATTGCTTAGAGGAGAGAGAGATCCAATTAAAATACACTTTAATACCTTTCTCACCTCATCTTTTCTCAGTATGTAGATCTTGGAAGCCGGCCATAATTACTGAAACCCAATGCATTTTTTCAGGTATCAGTGGACATTAGGGACAGTGAATATGTTCAATACCCAGATGTTATCATTTGGGCAAACACATATTTTCATAGAAGAAAATAGACAATAGCAGATATTATAAAATTATTAAAGTTTAGCTAAATTTCATATTGCAAATGCAATCTTTGTTGCAATGGAAAAGACTACCAGACAGACAGATAGATAGATGATAGATAGATAGATAATGTTGCTTCTTTTAACTCTAATGGTTTATGAGAGGAGTAAATTAATCAAGGAAGATGGAATTTTTTCCCCTATAGCAGACACCTGATAGTAGGGATTTTTCATCCTTTGTTTAGATTTCCAAGTACAATATATTCAAACATTCTACTGATATTAAAGGAAAATTAACCAGATTATTACTAATTGGGAAGAACCAAGAGGAAAGGAATTATCCAATATCTTGACATCAAAAACACTGAGAAATCTGTGTGATATATAGTACTATTTTCTAGATGCTAGATAATTCCAAATGTTTTCCTATCATTTTATACTATCATATTTTAATTATTAATCTTCCACCCTTCCTTTATCTATTCCATCTCTCAATCCATAGTTTGTTTGGTAAGGAATGTTCTAGGAGGATGATTTTGTCATAGGGGCACATTGTCTTAATAAAAGTAACATACTATTGAAATCTAGCTATTATATTTATTCTTAAGAAGTGTGCTATGTGCAGTTCTAATCCTCTCCCCCCAATAAAATGCCTTTTGGAACAAATTGCTAACCAATGACTATAAGAGGTATATGCAGGTTCTGAGGGGGAAAAACTCTTAAAGCCTTTTTAGTACTTTTCTGCTTTAGGAACCTGTAAAGTTTATTTGGCAGTAGAAAGATAGGTACAGGGTTTGAATGCACACCCTAATGATGATAAGACCACATTTCTCCATAAATGTTCAACAGGAAAGACTGGAAGGTAGTATAGTGCTCCACTGTCATGTCTAATTAGAAAGAATCAGTACCAGTTCCTGACTAAAATTGTCAAACAAAAAGAAAGAGTTCAAGGTATAGCCAAAAGTAATTGTACTAAAGAAAAACATCAAAAGCAATCAGGTTTTATATCCTGCCTTGACATATACTACTTTTATGGTTTACAAATGAGGAAAGCATCCAAGCTTTAAAGCACCTCCACAGTAAATATTTTTCCTCCCAAAGGCATAATCTAAGATTCAGTGGGATCCATTTTGCAGCCTAGTCAGGATTATAGAGCTTCCTCAGCTGCATGAAGTGTTTATCAGCTTGGCCAAATGAATGCCAAAAAAATAAGCAGAGCTGAACTGGCACAGAATGCTATGGTGGAGATGGTGTGTAATAATGAGATCCAGAGCTCCCCAATGGAAGACTTAAGACACTGTAGATTTGTTGTTTTTATTTTAATTGAATTTTTATTTTAAAATGTACACATAGTAGTTGAATGCAAAAATAAATTCAGAATGCTTCTCAAATCCTAGCTGAACTGAAGCAATTTTTGGAAAAAGAAAAACTGTACAACATAATCCAGTTTTCAATACTGCTTACTTCTTTTAAATAATGTTTCTTTTTTAAAGTGAGATTAGACAAAAGAAGAAATATATTATGTAAGTATATGTGCATATGTGTTTATGTGTATGTATAATATATATAGCTATGTATATATGTGGATTACATATGTTTAAAACTATATATTATACATATGTGTGTATACACACACACACACACACACACACACACACACACACACACACGGGGCAGTTAGTGGAGCATTCGGCTTGGGATCAGGCAGACTGATTTTCATGAGTTCAAATCTGATCTCAGATCCTTACTAGCGATGGATGACTCACTTAATATGGTTTGTTTCAGTTTTCTCATCTGTAAAATGACTTGGAGGAGGAAATGGCAAACTACTTCGATATCTTTGCCAATAAAACTCCAAATAGAGCCACAAAGAGTCCCATGCAACCAAAATGATTCACTATCAACAACATGCACATATATACATATATAAGTAGAAATACATATGTGGATGTACATACTTAAATCCACACATGGCTACCACCATGGTGTCCTAAAAAGGATGAAACTTTGCCCATTATGCAACCTGAGTACTACAGAAATGTAGAGAAGCCGAAGGGTATATTAATGTCAACACCAGTAGTTTTGCTAATGCCAACTGATAGAAATATAGATTTGATGGTGGTATGAGAGACTAGCCACTAGGAAAGACTAAACAAGTATTTTTGAGTGCTTAGCATAATGAAGAGAGTCCTAGACAGGAATTCAGGAACACCTAGATTCAAATCTCATCTCCATCTTAATTGTGTGACCCAGAGAAGTTCAAGTAAGTTCTCTGAGTTTGCTTCCTGAGCTATCAAATGATGATCTTGGACTATATGCTCAACCATGATCTATATGCTGGAACGAACCCATTTTTTCCCCCTGACATTGATATTGACTAAATTGTTGATAAATGTTAGCAGTTGAGAATTGGGTAAGCATTAGCTTTCAAAATTGATGAAAATTTCAAAATTTACTTGAATGCAAGTAAAACAATAACAATTTGAAATATAGCCAAGAAACTGACTATATTATATATTCAAGAAAAAGTGTTGATTTTCATTTCTAAATATTTGACAACATTCATTTATATAGTTAAGGAACAAGCAAATTATTTCAATTACATCAATATTTCATGCAAAGTTGTTTGAGGGTTTTTTCCCTAATGATTATTTAGCTAATTATCTCAGTTTTTCCCTTGTTTTTTCAAATATAGATACATAAAAGAAGAAGGGAGATAAAAGAAGCAAGTAAATAACAGAAAAATGCTTTTTTCTAAATGAATGAGGAAATGAGAACTACATTAGAATCACCACTGCCACTTCATGTAACTCTTTGGCAGACAATAGTGAGAGCAACGCTGTTCAGACAACTATTGTTCTCCATGTTCTTGGCAGATTTCACTCCTTTTATTTGTAATGACAATAAACCAAACATTTCTGTACTAAAAGGTCAGGTCAGTGCACACACACGCACGCATACATACATACACATACACACACACACACACACACACACACACACACACACACACACCTTGCCCATCAAACTCCACTTACGCGTCTTTGTCCTGAGATCCTATCTTTATTACTTAGGGACCATTAAGCAAATAAAGTCTAAAATCTGTTTAGTCCTGTTCCTACCTCTTCCTCCCTATCTCCTCACCACCATCATCCCCTTTTCCTTCTATCTAGTTCCCTTTTTCTTTCATGGATTTTAATTTTTTTCAATTCATGAATCTATTCGAATTTGCATTGTTCTAAATTAATGAAACACTGACATTTTACCCAGTGTTGTACATGTGTTAATTTTTAACATTTCCCCAGAATTTTTTGGTATTTCAGAATTCAATTATAAGGTCTCTTGAGCGTATTTTTTTTTTAACAGGAATAGTGTTCTGAAACTTTCTCATGAGCCCTTCTATTGGACACTTTCCTCCAAGAGGTTATAGAGTTATTAAACTTGAGTTTTTGAATCCTGACTGTGCTATATACAACTTATATAATGTAGTGACTAGCCTACCAAGTCATATTGCCTCATTGGACCTGCCTGTTTGCCTTACTTGAATATAATGGAGTTATACTAGATGATTTACAGGTTCCTTTATACTTTTATAATCCTAGAATTCTTGAAGGCATTACTATAATGATAGTTAGAAATAAATTGATAAATAGGTTTGTTGAATGTAATAAACAAAAAATTGGTTAAGGCAAAAAAAAAAAGTGAGCAAATTATATCCTTCTTTTATTAGATTCCAGACTATAGTTATCACTTACTTTAGGACCTCCAATGATGAGAAAACTCTTGCCTTCTAAGAAAGACAGCTTATTCTACTTGAACAAAATCACAGAATTTGAAAACTGGATAGGACCTAAATGGAAATATAATTCAATTTATAATATACATGATGGAAATCTTTCGCATGACTATACATGTATAACATATTAAATTTCTTGAATTCTCAATGGCTAGATAGGTGAAAGTGAGAGAATCAAACTCAAAATTTCCAAAACTAATGTTAAAATTGTTTTTTTTTACATTTAACTGGGGAAAATTAAAATACTAAATTTTTAAAAATGCATATATGAAAGAAATTCCTATTTCATTATTTTGTTTCATTAAACACTAGGAAGCTATTTCTTACGTATGTCAAGCTAAAATCTCCTCCACAAATTGACACTTATTGCTCCTAACCCTGTGAAGTTAAAAGAAATAGAACTATTCACTCTTACACATGATAGTCTTGCAAAGTCAAGTTCAACTAAGTCTTTTCATCTCAACTAACCTATTTCTATCAACCAGACTTTAATACTGACAAGATTTTTTTAGATCTCAACTCAATTCAATATGTGACTTATTCTTCTCATCTTTGTGTCATCTGCCATTCTTAGTATGTATGCCTTCATTTAAGTAATTGATTAAAAAATAAATGCTAAGAATCTTTGACCAAGAAGAAATCATTTCTCAAGGCCCTTCACTAGATATCTCTCTCCATTAATTACCTCTCTCTAGGGCCAGTTATAAACTCTCAAAAATTTACCAAACAGTGCTGTCATGAAATCTATCTCTACCACACAGAGATTGCATGAACAATTGTGGTCAGATGCTTTACTGTAATCTTGGTATACCATGTTTTACAACATTGCCTTGATCTGCCAGTCCATTTATCTTGTCAATAAAGAAAATGAGATTAGAATGACTTCATGAATCCCTGCTAACTCATTTTTATTACTGCTTGTTATTCTGGTGTGTGTGTGTGTGTATGTGTGTGTATGAAAATTCATTTATTTTAACTGTAAATAGGTACAATAAAAGTCTAATTGTTATGCTGCTGTTTGTTTTTTATAATAAAAAAATTAACAAAAACAAACGAATACATGGATGAAACATAGTGACACATGGAGTTTGTTTTTGTTTGCTTCTTTTTTTCTGCTTTCTTTTCTAATAGTATACTATCATTTCTTCAATAATTTATGCTAGAATCTTTACAGGAATTAAAGTCAAGGACTTCAAACTAAAATTTACAGAATCTAACTTCTTTCTACTTTGTAAAATTCAGATTTTTAACCCCCTTTTCAATGCAGTGGTACCCCTCCCATTCTTCTTGAGCTTTCAGAGAACAACAAAAACTACTTTATAATTACAACTGCCAGTTTGGGTGTGGAGGACAGCTTTTGTTGTTACTGTTTTGAGGACTAAATGTGATATTGGTCAAATTCTTTGCAAAAAAAACTTTAAAAATTTCTAATTTGGTGAGACCTTTCAGAGTTTGTAGTCTGCTTTCATGGCCTTTCAAAGAACTAAGTTTTCTTCTAAGCCCCAATGAAACATCCAAGTAGGGCTTTTTAAAGGAGAATTGTTGTATATATTACATTTCAAAAACCTCATAAAAATAGGTATTTTAGCTTCTCTTATTTGACACATTTTTATTCGTGTAACCTTATCATCAAAATTGCAATGAATAGGTCACAATTGGCTTTTAAAAAGAGTAATTGACTTTCTCCAACATTAAGCCATAATTTATGAAAGCATACTTAAGTAAGAAGGATAAATCATTCAAGGGAAATATTTGCTTACAAGTTTTTTTTTTAATTTAATTTTTTGAGACTATGTCTTTCTAATTCATCTATACTAGAAGTATAAGCCAAATCCCACTAGTGATCTGCATAAAACCTTGACCAGCTCAGTTTCTGACATGGGCAGGCTCACTCCTCCCTAGCCAGCCTGGAAGCCCCACAAGCTTATCATGTTGGGTGCCATATTGAGGAGGCAGGGCAGATATCTAATCAACCCAAATTCCTGTAGCTCAAAACTCCAAAATTCAAGAAATCTGTCAGTCATATCCCAGATAGCAAGCCACCCCAATCCACTGCTGGCTATAAGATCTTAAAGAAAGCTAACTGCCTTTAAAATAACTGCCCAGAAGAAGCTTATGTGCCCAGTTTCTTCAGAGATGAATAAAATAAAATTTTAGTCTACTTTTGAAAAGTTAGTTATTACTTCCTTTGAAATCTTTTAAGTGGCAGGGACCAATCATATCTTAAAGATATATTCCTTTCTCTCTGTCTTGCATATTGGAGATATTGAATAAATATCTTTTGGATTTTAATGTGTTGAGTCCTTATGGGAAAGAGGTAAACCTTAAAAGATAATTTTCCTGAACAAGGCATCATTTTTGATCTATCTACTCTCACCCCACCCATATCCCCCAAATTACTCCAGGGTTAAAGAGTTAATGACAGCCACAAAGTTTGTGCAAGGAAAAATTGAAAGTTTGGCATACTGGGCATATGGTTGCCAACCAGATTACCCCCTGTGACCACAGTCATTAAATATCTTGGTACTTGGCAATTCAGAAAAGACATCATTACATGAGCTGTTAGCTGTAGGAGGCTTGGCTGCCTTAGACATGACTGACTGAAGATGCTCTCCTGATGCCTGGGTAATTCACTATTTTTTTCCTTTCAAAAATAAACTGAAAGATGTACATAAAAAAGTTTTAACCCTCTACTACCATGTTTCCCCGATAATAAGACACTGTCTTATTATTTTTTTTGGACAGAAAAACATCAGAGGGCTTATTTTCAAGGGAGAGCTTATTTTAATCAAATCACTGGGGAGGAACAGGATCACGTGCTCACTGCTGCATCTCTGATTGGATGCAATCTCAATAGGGCTTATTTTGGGGGGAGGGCTTATTTTAGAGGAATCTTACACGGTAAGGGGAGGGCTTATTTTCGGGATAGGTCTTATTATCGGGAAAACACAGTATCTCTTTGCCTTAGCAGCTTAAAAGTAGTGACTCATCCTTTCATTTTTCTCAAATGTATAAATAAGAAATAAATTTCTAAAACAATTTGGAGCTGAAAAATAAACTTAGAAGAGGAGGGGAGAGAAAAAGGACTTATTCAGCTTTTATCAAGGGTGTGAAAGACATAGTGCTGAGCATTTTATGAGCACTGTCTTATTTTTTCCTCACTATAATCCTAGGAGGAAGGTATTATTATGACCTCCATTTTGAAATTGAGGACACTGAGGCAGACAGTGATTAAATGACTTGACCAGGATCATATATCAGAAGCATCAGAAGCTGACTTTGAAATCAGGTATTTCTAAATCTAGACCCAGCATCTTATCCACTGAACTTTTTTATTTACACATGAGAAAATTAAGTCCCAGAGAGAGAGAAATTACCTGGCCACAGTCACACAGAGCAAGCTAGTGGCAAAGTGGAGATTCCAGTCTTGCTCTCTCTCATTCCCTTTCTGGTACTCTTTCTTTGAAACTATCTCTTTGTGCCATATCACTTACATTAATGGTGCTTTTTATTCCTTTTGTAGTATTTAGATTTCATATATACATTTATATATAAATGGGAGAGAAAGTTACCTGTTATATTTGTAAAAAAAAAAAAAAATAGTGCCAATCTATCACTGAGGATCTAATTAAGTAACAAAATAATCAAGTCTGATCTCACACCTCAAATGATAAACTACAATCTTTCTTGTCCCAGGACACTCTACCAGCTGTTTGAACTGAGGTTAATTCTTGTTACATATACAAGAGAGTAGTTCTGATTATGTCTTTCTCTAAGAAATACTCTGTGATACTCTCACATATATGATTTGTGTATTCTGTAACTGAGTTATGTCCATGATTAAAAAAAAAAAAATGTTTCCAGCCTCCCATTTAGAGCTTAAGAACTGTTCTTCTTAAGCTGACTTTTCTGCTAACTGAAGCAAAATCTCACAGAAATAATATCCATATTTTTTGGTCAGAAGATGGCAGGTAGAGAAGAAGGAGAGATTAATGTATGAGATTGTTTTTAATGTATATGAATCTTTTAGAGAGAGAGCTTGTAAGACATTTTTAACTAACTATTATCATTTAAACATTGTGGGGGGGAAGGAGAGAAACCTGTTTTTGAAGAATAAAAGGAATAAACTGATATTAAACACAACTGGGAAAGAAGGTAGGAATGATAGTAAACATAGTAAGGTCGTCAACCTTAGGGCTTTAACAAATAAATGATCTGTCCATTGCTTAATGTTGTAATATAGACCAAACTGAGACAATATCTGAATTTCAAGCAATTTTTCTCTACCCATCACTGATTGAATTCAGCCATAGTTCCAAATTACAAGCCCAAGAGTGACTCCACAAAATGGTAGTCAATCATTCCTGGATGGGAATTTTCACCTAGTCTTTCCTTAATAAACAAGTTCCTTATTTTAGAGAGAATTCCAATCTGGCACTTTAATATTTTCTATTAAATTAGGCTTCTAATCCTTTTGCATTATACAATTACTCTCCCATCCAATTGCCAACTCTAGTCTCAACCCTATTGTTGCAACTACTTTGTTCCTGTTGGCAAATTGACAACATTTTTACTGCTATTTATCTCATCAATTGAAAGGAAGGAATGAGAGGAGATGTCCCTAGGAGGGGAGAAATCATGAATTAACATCTTTGAACAGGGCTGGACTCTAATGCAAAATAGTTGTATGCCCTCCTTGGAAACAGAATTGCTCACTAATGCATTATACATTCAAACTTGTTAAGCCCTTTAAAACATTAGTGCTTTTACTAAAGTTGTTAACAACTTCCATTTAACTGTTTCACATTAACAGTGGATTCTTAGTAAAGTGGGGTCCTTTGAATTAATCCCTCTTTAATTAGAAATCCATGAAGGTGATAAAAAAAAAAAAAAACCTTCCACTGAAAGGACTGTCACTTTTATCTTGAGTTAAATTTAAAACAATGAAGGCTACTCATTCAAGGAACCATGAGTCCTTAAGGCAGAAGATGGTTGTGTGAGATTGATGCAAAATACAGACTCTGGATGGAGTCATTTTTATCATCTGTGGAACTTGCTTTATTTGTTTTAGGCAGTTTTTTTATTTTCCCATTTTTCCACTTTCATTAAACCTCAGTTATCTGCATTAAATCAAATGGCTAATAAATAAGTTTAGGCTAAAGGGAATTTTTACTAAAGTGACTGCCAATAATTATATGTGAGAGATTATTGTTTGTGTTAAGTGAATTTGTCATAACTCTTTCATTTCAAACTGCCTAGGTACAACTATTAAAATATGTTTATTTCTATTCTTTTAAAACCAAGCATTTGGGATTTTAGGAAGACATAAAGTCTGTACCTATTTCACAAGTTCATTGTGAAGTGTAAGGAAAAAATACTTGTTCAAAATGCTTCTATTAGGCCTTTGTATTACAGTATTTACTTGAAATTATCAATTTGATTAGGAAGCAATTTAGAAAGTACTGCAAACAAGTTGTTTTTCTTTATAAAACATTCACTATTGTAATTATTTACTTTTAAGAATAGACATAAAAGTTATTGAAATATTTATTTTAGACTTTTCCCTCATCATTAAAAAAATTATCTGAGCTAAAAAGAGAAGCAAATAAAACTAAAAAATACAGAAACAGAAGGAATTTAGTTTCAAACTGTTGAGCCCTATTATAAAATGAAATAGACTCTGAGCTCCATGTATGTTCAATGTCATCACCATCAGCAACTTGGCTGAATTGATATCCAAGCCAAATCATAGTAATACAACATGGGAAGCATAGCATAGTGAAATGAATCCTGACTCCTAGGATCTAGCTTTAACCATATTATATATATATTACCTATGTTGTTCAGTCACTTTTAGATCTCTGTATCTTAACTCCTTCACTAAGGGATTTGGTTTTTTTCCCGAAATCTCTTTTAGGTTTATTATTTTAAGTACTGAATAATCCATATTTTTGTATTGTTGGTTGTTATTCAGCATTATGACTGTTGATTGATGATGATTATGGTCCTGATTCCTTTCAATCATGTCTAACTCTTTAGGATTTGGAGATTTTCTTGGCAAAAACACTGGAATAGTTTGCCAGTTCATTTTACAGTTTTAGAAAATGAAGTAAACAGGACAAAATGACTTTCTCAGGATCACACATTCAATAGATGACTAAGTTCAAATTTGAATTCACATAGATGAGCCTTTCTGACTCCAGGCCAGTATTTTGTCCATTGTACTACCTACCTGCCCCTCAGATTTTCACAGTATCTTACAATTAGCAAATCCCTTTCCTTAAAATCACTCTATAAGAAAGATACCTTAAGTATTGTCCCTTTCCTTCTCCTTTCACATTTTTTTTTTACAGATAAGAAAACTGAAGCCAGGTAAGAGGTGATTTTGCCCATAGTTATAAGTTTCCTCAGGAGCTCAAACATGTGTCCTGACTCCAAATCCAGTACTCTCTCTTTCTCCTTTGTGGGACACTTAGAAAACTATTGCATTGCGAAATGTAGTCCTTCTGGGAATAATTGTGAATTTTGGTAATGTGATATTAAAATAGGATATGCCGGGGGCCAACTTAAAGAATAATTTTACCTACTTCTTTTTCCCCAATTAAGTGATTCACAGTAACCATTAGACTAATTCAGACAGAGAGTCACAACAGCCACTACAGGATTGTGCAATGCTGAATGTAGCACCAAAGGCATTGCAACCTTTTGGCATTCAGTGTTGAAGTAGATATTGAACTGAGAAGAATTTCATTTCATTAGAGCAAGCATGGAACAATAGGTCTGTGTGTATGTAGCTTTTCTTTTAATCCCACAAGCATTTCAGGGCTTCACATGACAGTAGAATTTTCCTTATTCTCAATAAGTAATAAGCAAAGTTAATATCATATGTCTTTTTAGGAGAATGTGTGAAGATCATAGATTTAGATCTGGAAAGCCTAAGGGCTATCCACTATATCCTCTCAGAAAATTCAGACCTACAGAAGAGAAGCAATTTGCCTAAGACCTCACAATGATATATTTCAGGATGTGAACTTAGATCTTCTCAATTTACATTCAGAATTCTTTGCCTTATTCCACAATGCTTCCAATGGAGGGAATTTGGCTCAACAATCATACTTAGTTCCAGATTCAACAAGTCTTTGTCATTTCTGTTAATTTATCATCATCATCATCTCCCTAAATATTAATGTTCTTACTTCAAAACTATTGGAGTTATTTGATTTTGTAGAATTATTTTTAAAGTAAAAAGTGAGATGTTTTCTCCCAATTTTCATAATCAATACCTTAGTAAAAATTTAAGTGTTATAATCATTACCTTAACCAAATAGGGTATAAGTTTTTAGATCATTTGTCTTAACCTTACTCAAAATCATACTTCAATACTTGGTTATAACATGGAAAAAATGTTGAGTCTTAAAATCTATGTAAGTGAATATATACTTCCCTTGCATGGTACATGTTCTGACAGAACCTATTAAATTTATAAATTCCGAGTGAGAACCCAGCAATGAACTGTGTAGTCTGTTGTCTGAAGATCAGCCTAAATAATATCTAAAATGTTCATCACCAGTGGACAATAAGAATAGACTATTTTGGCTACAGAACTTAATGAAAACAAGATACTAGGTATAGAAAAGTCAGCTTGTTGGTGGAAAAAGTTTCCTTGCTAAGGAAATTAGAGGGTCAAGTTCAAAGTTAACCTTTATTCTTTTCACATTTTCAGTGCATCATCTTTTCCAGTTAAGTTGCCAATAGTATGTGTCCAATAAACATTTACACAAATTGTAGAAGATTTTACCATCGTTATACTTTTGTCACAAGATAAAATATGATACATTTGTAGGGACTTCTAAGTATGGCATCTATGAAGAGCTATATTACCTTCTAAACAACACAAGGTAAATTATTGATCACATTCTTCCTGTGGAGACTTTTTTCAACTCAATAATGGATTGTTTTGTGATAATGAGTTTACCTTTGAATGTATGCTTTTTCTGTTTATTTTTCAAAATAATGGAAAAGTAAGATCACTTTAGACTTGTTTTCTATACATTGTCATTAAAAGAAAGGAACAATCTTATCTTATTCCTTCTTAAGTAATAAATCTTGGGGGAATACATTTCTGTACCCTTCAGTAATTCCCATATGACTCAGATTATAAGAATCATGAGTCACAAAATGTATCCTTTGCTCTAAATAAATAAATAAATCATTTCAAGACCTTTTAAAAAGTTATTTAACTTTGTTTTAATTTAGCATGCTATTTGACTGTGACAGGGAATTTAAAGAGAACAATATAATTTTATTATGCATTTATAAAACAACTTTTTTTCTTTTACTTGTTTCATGACAATTTTTTGATTCTTATTTATTTAAATTTTAATTGATGGAATAAAACAAGCATTTCCATAACATAGTATAATAATAAAAGATGATTATACCTGGAAGTGCAACTCTATCATGAACAATTCTTGTTAAAATTCCTCTTAAATATATTAAATATAAAATTCCTCTTAAATATATAATAAAGAGGTCATGTAAATTTTTCTTCCTTGCTTTTCTTTCTTTCCTACCCCCTTCACTAGAGATGTCTACTATTAGACACAAATATGTGTCTAGTTGTATGTACATATATATATGCATATTTGTGTACACACATATGCATATATGTATATATATATATGTGTGTGTGTGTGTGTGTAAATCATTCCATACATACGCCTAGTAATTTTTTCTCTAGATCAATTTGTATATTCCTTCATAGGTTCTTTGTAGTTAATTTGAGTATTTATAATAGAAAAAAATGACTTATTTACCCAGAGTTGTTAAAACAATATTGCTGTTACTTTGTACAATGTTCTCTTGGTTCTACTCATTTTGGTCTTCATATTTTATGCAAGTCTATTCATGTTTATCCCTTTATTTTTTTATTTTTAAGTATTCCCTATCTATATTCCAATATGTAATTATTTATATGGGCATGTCAAATGTGAAAAGTCATTATTTGGCAACAGAATTTAGGAATGTAGCTTTAAATAGAGTGAAACTGTTCCATCCTTTTTTTACATTGGGCTATACCTTAAATAGTTATTTTGTCTTCTCATAGTTTAAATTAAAAATATACTATAGGATCATTGGCCATTTCATATACCCTTCATGTCCTTTCCATTTCCTTAAAATAAAATCTTAATGGATGAAAACAAAAGAAGTCAAAGGTCTCCTTACAACATAGTAGTAAGCCCACTTCTGTTTATTGCTCATAATCATCTATGTGTTTTGCTTTGTTACCCACTATTGATTATCTCTGTGTGTATGCATGTGTGTATATGTACACACATAGAGACTCATATACCTATATAGGAGTGTGTGTGTGTGTATATATGTATGTGTGTCTGTGTATGTATGTGTGTGTGTATGATTAATCCTATATCGTGACTTATTTTTAGGAAAATTTCCCACAGACATTAAGAATTAGATCTTTATTTCTATGGAATGTATTATTTCTAATTACATGTTGTATCTTATGAAATATATTTAACTCTGACTATATTTGAACCAGGTTAAATATCTGTATTAAAATTCAAAATCTAATCAATCACCTGAATCAAGTCTAAAACTGCATATTTGGAGAGTTCCATTGTTAGAAATACTTATATGTTAAACATGTGAATATATGGAAATATTTAAACAAAAAGAAAAATAAATAAAATAAAATTCTATTGTGCTGTCATTATGGTTGTTCCTGAATCTTTACTGCATTTTGCTGCAACAGTAAAAACAACTATAGAAAATGATTTCTGCCTTTTGATACAATAGTTTGGAAGACTTAAAATTATCTCTAGTGAAAATGGGCAATTTTAACAAATATGTTACATTTTAATAGTCTTTCTTCAAAGCAAGAGTTCCCAAAGAATATACTTTGGTATAATAATGTGTAGGTTTTCCCTGGGTATGCCATGAATTATACAGAATTTACATTTGCAAACATATGCTCCTGACTAAGTCTACCATGAATTGGTCAAAACTTACATTTAAAATCACATGAACCATTACTGTTATTGCTATTCTTACGGCTAAGATAATAAATACTGTACTACAAGCAATAAACAAATAAAGTTTGTGCTCACTGACTGAAAAAAAACACATGAAGAATGTGAAGCTCTCCTTTGTCCTATAATATTAATTTTAAAAATTATTATTGTAATTGTATGAATGACTATATATATATACATACATACATATATATATATATATATATATATATATATATATATATATATATATATATATATATAATTCCTGTAGCAGACTATAAGCTCCTGAAGGAAGAAGCTATATCATGTTTTCTTGTCTCTATGTTCCAAAAACTAGAGCAAAATGTGGTCTCTAGCACAGAGAGAAATTTAATAAATAATTATTGAGTTAGAGTTTTTAATTTGATCATTGTGTTCCCTGGTGAACCACCATGCAAAATAGGTATATTGTGATAAGCATCTTGTGCCATATAAATCACTAGAGAATATACCTCTACTTTCTTATCTACATACTAATCTAAAATTCACATATGACTCATAATACTACAAAGAAAATTTCCTAACAGCGTGGCTACTTATGAAAAAGAGATTAAAAATAAAATGAGCTTCGAGACTAACTTTTATATTCTGAAAGTTAGAAGATGAAAAATACTCCATAAAACAATATTATAATTTTACTTTTTCTACTTTTCTGAGCACAGTGTCAAATAGGAAAACATAAATGGGCTAGTTCTATTACTGCAAATGTTATTAAAGTTATTAAATCATTACACTAATATTTTATTTTATATTTTATTTTTATTTATTTTTATTTTTATTTTATTTTATTTTTTATTTTATTTATTTTTATTTAAACTAATATTTTATATTAGTTTATAAACTAATAAACTAATAAAATTAAAAGTATTAAACTAAAAATAGTTCACCTCTGAACTTCCTATTTTTTTCTACATGGGAAGAGACTAGCTAGTTCATCACCAGTTTGATTGTAGGGTGATGAATTCAGAGGCCAAAGCTAGTCTCAAAGACCATATAGTTGACATAATGAATAAAGAGCTGGACTCAGGAAAATCTGAGTTCAAATTCTGCTTCAAACACTAATTAGTTATGTAAATAAGGAAAGCAACTTTTTTTCAGTCTTAGTTTCTGCCTCTATAAAATGCAGATGATAATGACTATATTTTTATGTAGATAAAATAGGATTATATTTGTAAAGAACTTCACAAACTTTAAAGCAATGCATACATGATAGCTCATATGCATTATTTGAATTTATGGAGAGTATATCTATAAAGATTAAATTATATTTTCTAGGAGTGTTTTATGACTAACAAAACAAATTAAGAGAAATGTGATAATTTGTCCATGATTACCTAGCCAATAATTGATTTTTAAAACTGACTCTAACCCTAGACTCATGATGATAATGTCCACTAATGTCTTAGTTCTTGTTGTTTACCTTCAGTCGGGCCAATATTAGAGTACATATAGATTTTTTCCAATTCTTAAAATTCTCAATATCAGTTATAGGTATTGTTTTCTAAATAATATCTAAAATGTCCATCATCAGTGGACAATAAGAATAGACTATTTTGGTTACAGAACTTAATGAAAACAAGATACTAGGTATAGTATCCAATATACTATAGGAATCTAATATACAGAGGAATCATTTTCATTAGAAAACCCTAATTCTTGACCCTACATCTCTTTTTCTAGCTCTAACTATATATTCAAATAATGATTACAGGTATTAGGTGTTTAAATAAATAACAACTTTTAACAAATGAAGCAGTTAAGGTTATTTCTGCACTTTCACCATTGACTGAAAACAGTTTTATTTAAATAAGCTTATCATTTTCAAAGAATCACAGATCTAGAGATAAAAGCTTTCCCTGGAGTAAATGAGTCCAATCCCCACCCCCATTATATAAATAAAGAAATTAAAGAGCAGAGAATTTATTCAAAGGCAAAAACTTAGTAAATAGTACAGGCAGAATTAGAACCCAGCACTTCTCTTCCCAGGCTCTGTTCTTTCTATTGCCTATTTGGAGTTAATTTGCTTAAAATCCTAAGAATGTGTAAATTCCATTTTTCCCACTTTCTAATAGAAAATGCCTAGGTTTTTTTGTTTAGGGTTTTTTTGTTTGTTTGTTTGTTTGCTTTTTAAATATCTAGAGCTCTCCAGAAAGCTTCTATTTAGACTTACAAATGAGTTAGCCAGATTAATGACATCAAGGCACTTCTATCTAATATATTCTTCTACCTTGTCAGGATAGGATCAAAGCATGAAAACCTTTTTTTATAACAAGACCCTTTTGACACATGAGTTAACTAAACTTTTGGATGGTGTCCAAGATAGACCAGGGTTGTGAAAAATTACTCTGTAAAGCAGATGATGCAAAAAAGCCTTCTGTGTATATGCTATTGCTATTGGAATTATTGACCCTGACCCCTGACCTGGCATCAGTTTAATTTTTCCTAAGGAGAAAATAGTTTTACTGTCTTTTTTGAATTCTTTAAAACCAAGATATAAGGAAATACCTTTAAATGTAGTTAGTAGTTTCATTAATACATTTATTGTAAGTACAGATTATATATATGAATTACTAATAGAACTGTTAACATTTTTTAAATTCTTTTGGATTTTTAAGGCTCCTATGATACTTTTTAAAAATTGATTTTATGTTTAGCACTTTAGTTGTTCTATCTTTCACAAATAAAGTCTAATATAAATCTTTCTTTTCTAGCTTCATTACATATTATTACTTATCACCTGTGATTACTGCCACTTTTTGAAGTGGCTAATTGGTCTATTCAGACTCTCCCAATCATTCTCTGCATATTTTCTGCTTATCTCCTTGTGGCCACCCTATTTACTATATGTAGAAAATCCTTTTTTCCCCCAATTTGCTTATTTAATTTCTTTTTGCCCCATTCAGCTCTGCAATAAAAAGAGGACAGAACCAGTGGTAGAGAGAACCTAGATGTAAAGCTCAGCTTCCATAATTATTAGCTATGTGATGCTAGGAAAGTTATTTGACCTTTTGGATTCAATTTGAATTGTTGTCTATTAAATGAGGATATCAATGCTCATATTATGTAATATACTAGTGTATTTTCATGCTTCCCAAGATTCTTGTGAGTGAAGAACATTATATAATTATAAGTTTAGATTGGCTGGGGCTTTCCTCAGAGCTTCAAAGTTTAAAGAATATTATTCTCCTTCAATAGGTAGGAACTACTGGTATTAGCTTCTAGTAAACAAGGTTGTTCAAGAAGGTACCAAGAATAGATCTTTTGAGATTACCTTAAGCCCAACTTTTCTGTTTTTTTCCTAGCAGCAATCTTAGTGTCTTATCCAAAAGAAGGGTACCCCCAGGTCTCTCCTTCCCCCTTCCCAATATAGTGGTGTTTTAGGGTAACTCCCTCACAGAACCTTATGGACTAAGCTAACTTTGAACTCCTCAATGGCTCACCACAAGACCAGAACCCAGAAATCCTAGCTTCAACTTTGCCAGCTTCCTCTAGTCATTAACTACCTTTCCTACCTCAGATTTCTTATGCTGCTTTTCATCTCTCTCATGTATTTATCAAATACTTTTAAATCCTACTTATTTGTATATGTGGCTTACCCTCCCATTGCCAAGCCCAACTATCTCTCCTGAGTAGCACTTGATGTTTGCTAAATCTTTGCTAATTTGAATATAGAGTGCGTTTTTCAAATTTAGTTTCTCCATATTTTATAAGTGCACACATGTATGTGATGTTACCAAATGGATAAAGTCTGAGATCTAAATCTGGCCTCAGACATTTACTAGCTGTGTGACCCTGGCCAAGCCATTTAGTCCTATTTTCCACAGTTTCCTCATTTATAAAATAAACTGGAGAAGGAAATGGCAGATCATTGCAGTATTTTTGCCAGAAAATCCCCCCAGGAATCATGAAGAGTTAGAAATGACTAAAATAATTCAACAATAAAAATGTTTTTTTGATGCAAACTACTTTAAAATTGTATCTATGATGCCTTTGGCTCAGATTTCAGCCAAAGGAGATCTTTTTTGAACTTTGATGCTGTCAAGCAAGTATTTAATTTTCCTCCTAGTCTTGATTTTGATTTAAAAAAAAGTTTTTTATATCTTCATTCAAATCATTATTATAAAGAATTAATGAAAGATCTCTCAAGGTTGACATCAATCCATTAATCAAGATATTTTGGGTAAAGTTCTTCAAAGAACAAAGAATTCTCTTGACTGTGTGATGGATGATTCATGCTATCTTTTTGTGTATGTATGTGCATATGTGTACACTCATGTTTTCCACAAGGATCTCATGAGAAAGTTTTTGAAAGACACTGAGGCATTATATTAAGAAAAAAAAAAAAACCAACACTGCATTTAAAGTCAGAAACCTGGATTCAAATTTTATTTGTCACTCACTATTGGAGTAACTTTCGTCAGGTGACTAAAATCATTTGGGATTTCAATTGCTTCATCTGTAAGAAAAAATTGAACTCTAGGGAATCCACAAGCCTATGAAATACCTTGATGAAATCAAAATAAACTATTTCTACAACCTTTTAGAGCATTACAATCTAACACTATCAAAAAAGGAAATGAGGCTAATTTGGCATGACTTATTCTTAACAAACCCCATTATACTTTATTTAAATTAACAATTGATTGTCCTTCACAATAGAGTTACAAAGAGAACAGTGATAAATGAATTTGTGCATTGTTTTTGATTAGTAAACCTTAAAATCCTTGGCTTAAATAATCCATTCCAGTCATTAGCAGTAAAATGGAATAGATCATGACTATTGCACTTTATGACATAGGCAGTTCATTTAGTCCTTTTTTACCTCAGTTTCTTCATCTGTAAAATAAGTTATAGTTGGAAATGGCAAATCACTCCAACATCTTGGCCAAGAAAACTCCAAATGGGGTCACAAAGAGACACAACTAAAAAAACAGACAACAACCAACACTATGGAATCCTATTAAGTTTTGCTGGGTCATGTGATATTGAGAGATAGGATCTCAGGAAACTAATGTGAATATACAGTCTGCAGTTGTAAAAATAGCAGGAAACACAAAGTGAAAAGACTTCCATTTGAGTCCCAGCTTAGCTGTGGAACCCTGAGAAAAATCTTCATCTTAAACTCCAAATTTTAATCAGTTCCTAATTTACATCATGTTTAATTTGAAAGTAATCAATATGTACTTATTTGTTTATAAAATATTAGCCCCTTGAGGATAGAGACTAGTTCTTTTTTGCATTTATATCCCCAGCTTCTAAGCATAGTGCTCTAGTACATATAGTAGATATTAATTAAATGCTTATTAATTGCTTAAGAAAAGCTTCTTCCCATTCTAAATCTATGATCTTTTCATTCCCGAGGCTCAGTTTCCTCATCTATAAAATGAGGCAAATTATCTTTATAGTAGTCAGTTAACAAACATTTATTAAACACTTAACTATATGCCAACCAGGACGTTAAACCCAGGAGACACAAATACCATTTCAGGAAGCACATATTCTAATGAGTGAGATAGATGTACACACACACACACACACACACACACACACACACGGAGTAAAAAAAACACTGAAGAGGAAAAGACCAGGAAAGGCCTCTTATAGGTAGAGAAGGGCACATTTTATACTTAGATTTTATACTTAGTCATTTTTTCTAACCTGGTCATCTACTAAAACTTGTCCTCAACATTTCTTTCTGATGAAATAGAAAGACCCTCTGGATTCTCAAAAGAATGTGAAATCTCTTGAAGACATTTCCTTGTAGTTTCAGAAAGAAATTAGAAACCTAAAAGAAATTTAAAAGTAATAAATGGAAGAATTTATGGCCTTTCAACAGAAATAATTAAAATAGAAAAACTTTAATTCACACATTAAGGCTCTCCAAAGGAATGAAAACAGCTTGGAAATACAAATATACTAAAGAAAGAACAATCTAGAAGAAGACAACAAAAAATATTTATAGTAAAACAAAACAATCTCTATGCAAGCAAAACATGAGGATGTGTAGAGACAAATAAAAAATCAGAAGATCTTCATAAGTCAAAAGTCCTACATGCTATATTGCAAGAAATGATACGAAAATTTCACCCAGAACTTCTGAACATAGAAAACAAAGCACCTATCAATTGAAAAACATTTATTAAGTATTTAACTATGCCAGGAATCAAACAAATTCTCAGTTTCCCACCAGAAAAAAAAAAAAAAACACTGCAACAAACTTCAAGACAAAATGGTTAGATTTAATGATTCCAAAAGAGAAAAAAAAAAAAGTCTGCAAATGACATTAAGCAATATTTTTAAAATATAAAGAATATAAAGGAAAGACAATTATAATAATACCAAAACTTCAGAAAGTAATGGAACAACATATTCCCAAAAGTAAAGATGTAACCCAAAAAGAAATAGCCAGAAAACTTGAATCTAGTCATAAATTTAAAAGATAGCTAATCACAAACGAAAGCTCTTTTTTTTTTTTAAATAGTCCAGGTGAAAAGTGAAAAGACCCTCTACTGGAGTGATAGCTATATGAGTGAAGAAAAAATATTGTATGAAAGATATAAAAGTACCAATGGCAATATTTGGCATCAGATTGGATATGTATAGTGAATGAGAGTGGGGAACCAGAGGTAACTCTGAGGTTGTGAGCCTTGGTGTCTGGGAATCCAGACGGCAGATTTCCCCAGAAATGGTGACTTCCCTCAGGAAGAGGGAAGGGTTTTGAGGGAAATATAATGAGTTCAAGTTAAGTTATACAGATATGTTAAGTTCAAGATGCCGACTGTTTGACACTTAATTCAAGACGCATATAAGACTATTGCTAATGTAAGACTTTACCTCAGGAGAGAGATTAGGAATGTATATACAAAGGTAGAAATCACCTGCAAAGAGATGATAATGGATCTATGAACACTAATGAAGTCACAATACAAAATAGTATTTAAGAAAAAGAGAAAAAGACTCAAGATTTGGAGGACAAATTTAGTATCCATAACCTGGATGAAACAAAGGAAACTAAATAGATGTGATTCCATAAGTAGAAAGATGTTCAAGAGAGAGCAGTATTATGTATGAGAGAGTATCCAGGAGGATAATGTGATCAGCAGTATCAAAGGCAATAGAGAAGAAAAGTAGGATGTGATGTTTGTAAAAAGGCCATTAGATTTAGCAATTAAGTGACTGCTATCACTCTAAAGAGCATAATTTCAGCTGGATGCTTAAGACAGACATTGGGCCGCTAGATGGAATAGTGGATAAGGCACTGAGTCTAGAATCAGGAACACATGAATTCAAATTCATTCAGATACTTAACTACCTGTTGTGACCCTGGGCAAATCAGCACCTCTGTTTATCTCAATTTCTTCATGTAAAAATGAACTAGAGAAGGAAATGGAATACCACTCCAGTATCTTTGCCAAGAAAACACCAAATGGAGTCATGAAGATTCAGATATTTTTGAAATCACTGAACACTGGCAACAACAAAAAAATAAATTAGAGAAATAGTGATACCTAGTCTTTCTCAAGGAGTGTAGCTGGAAAAGAAAGCAGAGATAGAGAATGATAGTGGGAATAATTAGCAAATAAAGATTTTTTGGTGGATTTTTGTTTGTTTGTTTTTGCTTTTAATATGGGTGAGATACTCAGGACAATATGTCTGACTGAAAGAAGCCAGTAATATGGAAAAAGAAGTGTGTGTGTGTGTGTGTGTGTGTGTGTGTGTTGTGTGTGTGTGTGTGTGTGTGTGTGTGTGTGTGTAGCGTAGTGTAGTGTGATAGAGAGACAAAAAGACAGACAGAAAGAGGAGGAAGAGGAGGAACAGGAAAGAGAGAGAGAGAAAGAGAGAGAGAGAGAGAGAGAGAGAGAGAGAGAGAGAGAAACTACTAAGTATAATTTAATGGTTTTCCCCAGTTTTGTTCAACAGCATGCAAATAAGGGCAAACATGATAAATCATGGGAGTATTAATTTGAACAGATCCACCAAAAAGTCAAAAAGAGAAGGGTATAGACAATTACAGCTTGGGGAAGAACTTGTGGAGAGTTAAAGATTGTAATGAGAGTTAAGGTTTATAAAGCACAATATAGGGAAAAGTGAAGTGATGCAAGATTAAGATTAGATAAAGGAATTTCAGAGTTCATAAATATGAAACATATGTAGATAATGGAAAGAGCTATGTGTAATTGAAGTGGAGTGAATGAGTAAGGAATGGAAAGTAAGTAAGAATAGAGTAAGGAATTGAAAAGTGATAGGAGTTGGGGTATCAGTTTTCAAGGTAAAGTTTCCTTGTGTGAAGGTAGTTGTAGAGGTGAGAAAAGCTCTGAGATTAGTAGGAACTCATTACAAAGGCAAAGAAATCATAGGGTTGTTGTGAGCAAAGCACTTTGTAAACATTAGAGCTCTAGAGAAATGTAAATTTTTATTGTTTCTATTAGAGTTACATAATTTTTTAATGCTGATTATTCATATCACAAAAATTCACAAAAAGGAACATATATGTAAATGGATACTTTAAATAAATATGAATCGTTTTCACTGGAAGTTTTCCAAATTCAGTCAGTCTTTAAATATTTCATGCCAACTTGAAAAGTACTGCTTTATCAGGTGGATTGCCTTCTTAGAACACCGTCTTTAATATCAAGGATTGCCTTCATTTTTATTTTACTGGTTGTATAGAGGCGCCCTCTACTGTTGTTGAGAGATTTTAATAATTTCAGTTTTCCAACAAAAGTACTATTTCTAAGAATTTCATTTTCTCAGCTTAAAAAGTTTATTGTGATTTGTCACTTGAATTAGTAGACAGAGTCTAGGTTATCTGCATGGGTCAATGCTGTTATGGTCATTGTTTTGACTGAATGATTCAAGTCACACTATTTGATTATTAACTATAAGGAGAAAAATATTTTTTCTCTGAATAAGTATGCATTGCTAATCATATTTGGGAATATGATCTAAGATTGAAAGTAATTTATAATTGAAATCCCCAGGACACTTTAGTTTTGAATCTACCAAAATTTCATGTATTGCATAGTCAATCAGCAACTGATTTTTTGTTTAACTTTGTGCCAGACACTATGCTAGGTGCTAGGGATAAAAATACAAATAGAAATGGGCAGCTGAGTAATACAGCAGATAGTGCACTGAATTTGGAATCAGGAAGACCTATCATTTTCTCCCTGAGACACATGAGCAAAGTGATTTAATCTCTCGGTGTATGGGTTTTCTCATCTGAAAAAGAAGGAAATATTCCAGTATTTCTTCACATTGTTTACTTTTTCTTATGTAGGTTTTGCCTTTTAAGGAATACTTAGAGTCCAAGTTTAAAAATATTTGTCAAGTCTTCTTTCATAACTCTGAATGTGCAAAATTGAATAATAGCTTTTGACAAACTGTGCTTGCTTTTCAGACTTGAATACCTTGAAAAATGTTGGCATGAATATAGGGTATAAGTTACAGATTCTTGGGAATTTGTGGTGAGAGCATGGTAGTAACTACTTTCTTGTAGATTTTTCTTCATTCCAATTAGCACAGATCAACGATCTAAAAGAATCAATGTTCATGCCTGGGGCATTTCAGCATAGCAAAAAGAAAGAGAAAAGGAATAGAACCAAAAAACATGTAATATAATAATTGGAGGGAAATTTCGGTTCCCAGCCTTCTAAGTGTCGAATGTGCGGCACCCAGATCAAGGAACAAGATAAGGCAAACATTAGTAGTATTTTAATTGAAGAGTGTTTGTGTGTTGTGTGTGTATGTGTGTGTGTTGTGTGCATGAATGTATGTGTACATATATGTATATTTATTTTTGTGTCTCCCATTTAGAGCATCCCTTGCCATGTAGTAGGCACTTAAAGGTTTATTGTTTGACAGTTTAAGGATCTGGCCCTGCACAGTTATATCACTAACATGGGGCGGGGGACAGGAGAGGGGATAGGTTTTCTTTAAATAGGGATAGAGCTTTCAAACAACTCATCTCCTCACTATGCTGCTTTCACTCTGCCCTTCATCCTCACGTTCCCCAGGCCTCCATAGCACTTCTTGGTCCTGTTCACACAATACCACTGCCCCACCTCCGACCTTCTTTCCAAATCTTCCTCCATTAGATGATGTTTTGATTTTCTAAAAATGGTTCACCCATGACCTTAAATTGTTCTTTTTTCTTGAACAGTTTCCCTTAGTAAGCCAGAAAATCTATAGAGAATGTGGAGGAGAACGCAAGTAGAGTTCTGGACACTCTTGTAAATCTATTGAAACATAAGCAACTTTTCCCTAAAAAATCAGATTACTTTCCAATGCAAGTGTCCCCATATCTCCCTGTGATATAAGTTCCTATCCAACTTAGCATAATTCACTTTCAATAAACTGATCTTTTGTTATATTTTTGCTAGATAAAAAAAATTAGGATGTCTAAAATTAGATTATGCTAATTACACAACTTTGTTTTCAATGAAAAAAGACTGAAAGGTCCTAGGAAAAGTCCAATGTCTGGTAAAATTCAAGTATAATAAAATATTTTAAATGGAGTTGAATTACATTGTCAAACCTCTTATTTAATAGTGAATTTTCAAAAAGCCCTAAGTTGATAGTGACCTTACATTAATCATTCTCTCTCCAGAATTGCTCTGGATCTTTGTTTTTGTTTGTTGTGTTTAACCTTGTCACACACAGTTCTTTTCTCATTATGGTCATCTATCATATTTTCTTTATCATGCTATAGCATTTTCCCTATCTATTTCTTTTTGCTTCCCCCCTAAAAATTATTGAGCTATCATGATATCAATGTCTGAAACTACAAAAGCACTTTATGTTATAGACACATTTACCCAAGTTTCTTATACCTAAGAAAACTGTAACTTGGAAAACTAAGGCATTGGAAATCCCTTCCCCCTCAACACTATTTCCAGGACCAAATCCTTGAAGTAGAACATTGATATTTATTCTTTTTATTTCCATGTTTTTCCTAATACTGAATCACCTAAATAACATATGGTAGAAATTTAACAATGAAAACCATGTACAATTATTTTTCATCTTAAATAATATTGATTCTCTTTGCTCTAGAATTCAGCAGTCAGACTATGTTATTTTCCACTCCCTAAGTATCTATTCTCCTGGAAATGCCCCTGAACAAAAATTACCAATAACTATTCTGCAGAGGGGCTGTTATTTGGCAACTTGTATAATGAGATATATTTTTGTGAATGTTACCACTTTTTCAGCTAATAGTACTGTTTTGCTTGAATGTCTTTCTTGGAAGGATCTCAAAATGTTTCTATCCTTTCTTTTGTTATTGGGCCACAGGGAAAAATGACAGTTGTCACATTTATGTGACAGTAATATTGACCTAACAACCAACAGAAGTACTGAAGTTTCTGGATCTAAGTCTGATATCTAGTATGTATTGAATGCTAATCAGATACACAGTATTATACCAAATAACTATTCATTCTGATTCTCAGGCCTTTTCCAAATAAAGAACCATCTATAGTTTCAGTTATGTGTGGTAATAATAATAAGAAGAAAGAGACAGAGAGAGCACTTTATGTTTTTTGTTCTCATCATGTACATAGAGAAACTGGTTCAAAAAGACTCATGAAATTCAGAAAATTTTTATAGAAAATTTATAATTGTGTAGCAGGGAGACAGTATGGTGGAGTGGATGATTTTTTGAGGTTTCTTTTGCCTCCTTTGAGAATCTATGATTTGGTGAAAACTAAAAGCAGTCATCATTTCCATTTTTCTAGTCAATTTGTGTATCTACTGTCCCTTAATGCTTTTTGCATTAAAAAAAACTCCTTTCAGTTTGCCAAGAGAGTCTATTAAAAAAAGATGACATGGGAATACAAAAAAAATTAGGTTTTGAATTTATGTTTTAAAACATTTGACTGATTTGTGACAATGGTTCCTAACTATGGAAACAGAAAGTACTGCTAATGGGTTATGATTTATTGACTAAGTAGGTGACATTGTAGAAAAGACAAGAAAGTCTTTCCACAAGAAAGTGGAAAAGAAACTCCACCAAAGGAAACAAGGTCAGGAGAGAATGGAATCCTGCAATTTATGATTCGTCTCTTAGATTTAGTTAAGCCCATACATGTATTGAGTTTGAGGACAACTTTGTCAGAAAAAGTTCAAAGTAGCAGAAATGGGCAAAAGGAGCCAGAAGTAAATATGCTGTCTACCTCAGGAAAACTCCGAAGCACTCTACTACATCAAATCAGCCTAGCCAAGCCAAACTGAAGCTGTTTGCTGGTAATAGTGGAAATGAATGCTTAAGGAAGGACAATTAAGGAAATTATTTGAATGGAATATGAAAGGATTAAGGAAGGAGAATAACAACAGTATGACTATGACTGTTCTCTTCAGAGAAAATCTCTGGCCAATTTTAAAATAAGAAAATAAAATGAAGAATTGAGTCAGGAGTAGACACCAACATGCATTTACTTTGTAAGAATGAAATGAGTGAAGAAAAACTCCATTGATAGAGGCTTGGTTACATTTTCTTTCTCCATGAACTGGCTTTTTATCAAGAGCAATATTAATCTTTGTGTTGAAATTGGAGTTAGGAGCCCTGGATTCAAATCCTAGTAAGTTTCTGCAACTATAGACTGGCTGTTCATGATGAAGTTAATGAGATATGGGCAAGATTAATACAGAATGGACAGGCTTCAATGTTTTGTGACCCACATCGCAGGAAGAAACTTCCAAATTAATAAGATTACAACTCTATTTAAATATGGGTGATAGTGGGCAGATCTCTATTCTGATATTTTCATTTTCCTCACCTAAAAAAATCTCATAAGGTTTCAGTGAGGGGTAAGGGAAATGCTTTATAGAATTCTAGATAAATGCAAATAGAATTATAGACATGTCTACACACACCAAAAACATTTCATTATTTCTGTGTCATTTGTTTACAATAATGTTCTAAGAAAGATATTTTCAAAATTAGTAAATAAAATTACTAAGAACAGACAAGATTTTCATCCTAGTGTGAAGATTAATTTATCGTTAGCAACCTGGTCAGAGATTTTGTTTTCATAACATAATGAATCCTATTTGTTTTGTGTCTTCAGGCAGCACAACAATGGATCATGATTTTGATACTAATTAACTATTTTGGATAAAAATTTTTAGTCAAAAACAATTCAAGTAACAGAAGTAAATTTATTGATGTCATTCTTAGCAAGAAAGATCCACAAGTTTTTAGAAACGAACATTCATGTTTCAGGTTTCTTCTTCAAAAAATGCTTTCATGATGAACACTAGGCATAAACAAGAACATATTTTAAAAAATTCTCGGTGAAGTTTGCTCATTGGCTATACACACACACACACACACACACACACACACACACACACACCTTTAGGCAGTTAGGTAATTAATAGCCCCATTTTTAAGATGAGATAAGTGAAATCTAAAAAAAAAAAAAAAAGATATTTGGCATTTAAAAATAGAAATGCTTAAAATTGTAATGAATCTATAATTAGTGGAATTTTAGACTGTGAGACAAACAGAATGAAGATACCTACCGTGTTTCCCTGATACTTATTATTATTATTATTATTATTATTTTGGACAGGAAAACACCAGAGGGCTTATTTTCAGGGGAGGGCTTATTTTAATGAACATTGACAGGCAATTTTAATAAACAGGTAAATGTGAACAAAAAAAAGTACCTTTATTCAATAATGATCATGTCATCTTCTTCAACAACATCATCATAAGTGTCCATACCCTGAATTCCGTCCTGGATGTCTTGCGCCTCTATTTCCTTCAGAAGAAGTGGACCCAATCTGTCATGTCCAGCAATATAGCTCTCTCTAAATGAACATGTCTTGTCCAGGTAACCTGCTCCTAGTACCTTGGCGACACAGCTGTCAGTAATTTTATCCCATGACTTCTTCACCCAAGTCACGACTTCTTGCAGACAGGGCTTCACAAAGTTTCCACGCTGATTTCTTTCCATTCTATTTTCAGTGTAGTCGTTGACTTCCATGCGCAAATGGTCCTTGAATGGCTTGTTTATTGCAATATCAAGGGTCTGGAGATAGGCAGTCATTCCTGCAGGAATCATTACTTGATCTATTCTTCCCTCTGCAAGGAAGTTCTTCATTTCTTTAGTGCGGTGAGTGCTGGCTGAGTTCTTTTGTCCTCCATCATGCCCCTTTTATGCTCCATCATGCCCCCTCACTCCCGCTTACATACCGGGTTTTTATGTTGTCCTGTCTCAGCTCTCCTCCGTGGCACTGCTCTCAATGGTGCCAGCAAGCAAGTCACTGGGGAAGAACAGGATGCTTTGATCCAGCAGTGTTTCTACTCGGCTTATACCCCAAAGAGATACTAAAGAAGGGAAAGGGACCTGTATGTGCCAAAATGTTTGCGGCAGCCCTGTTTGTAGTGGCTAGAAACTGGAAATTGAATGGATGCCCATCAATTGGAGAATGGCTGGGTAAATTGTGGTATATGAATGTTATGGAATATTATTGTTCTGTAAGAAATGACCAGCAGGATGAACACAGAGAGGCTTGGAGAGACTTACATGAAGTGATGCTAAGTGAAATGAGCAGAACCAGGAGATCATTATATACCTCAACAACGATACTGTTTGAGGATGTATTCTGATGGAAGTGGATCTCTTCGATAAAGAGAGCTAATTCAGTTCCAATAGATCAAAGATGGACAGAAGCAGCTACACCCAAAGAAAGAACACCAGAAAATGAATATAAACTGCTTGCATTTTGTTTTTCTTCCTGGGTTATTTATACCTTCTGAATCCAATTCTCCTTGTGCAACAAGAAAACTTCGGTTCTGCACACATATATTGTATCTAGGATATACTGTAACCTATTCAACATGTAAAGGACTGCTTGCCATCTGGGGGAGGGAGTGGAGGGAGGGAGGGTAAAAATTGGAACAGAATTGAGTGCAAGGGATAATGCTGTAAAAAATTACCCTGGCATGGGTTCTGTCAATAAAAAGTTATTTGGAAAAAAAAAAAAAGAAGAAGAAGAAGAACAGGATGACGCGCTCCCTGCTGCAGCTCTGATTGGATGCATCTCGGAGCGCAGCGTACATTTCACCTGGGGTGGGGAGGAGGGGGGATGGTGCATACAGAGGGTACCGTAATGTAGCATGTAGCGCAGGGGATTACCTTCACTACAGTAGCAATCTCAATAGGGCTTATTTTCGGGGGAGGGCTTATTTCAGAGGTATCTTACACAGTAAATGGAGGGCTTATTTTCGGGATAGGTCTTATTATCGGAGAAAAACGGTATCTCAGGAAATGTGGGAAAGATAGTTTTGCTGGAATCAGGGATGGAATGAAGATAGTAATGGTGTCTACTTCATAAAGCCAAACCTAGACTTAAAGTAATTATGGAATTATTTTGCTTAGGATTTTAATTCCTTCCTTAACAGGGAAGTACATTTAAAATTAGATGTTTCACAATCTATAGATTGCGAATCCTCATTTAATTTTCACTGAATTCTATGTGAATTTTAGTAGACTTGCAGGATTTTCAAGGACCCAAGCACTCTTCTGCATGGCTGTATCTTCTGAGTGATTATAAGTGCTTTTGAAACTCATAGAATTTACCTTGCTGTATCACAATGAAGGATTTGGGGGAAAAAATTGGTCAAAGATTCTGTTCTGTAAAGATCTATTTTTCATTAGCATGTGCATTGATGTGATTATAAATAAATATAAAAATATGTTGTATATTCACCTATAAATGTGTGTTTATATCTGTAAACTTACATATATATATAATACTTAGGCTTTTAACTTTTAATAGGATAATATAATACTTTTCAGGTATGGATAAATAAATAATGGACTCAAATTGTTATTATAGAGACAGTGTGACATGTTTAGAGTACTAGACTTAAATCTTAGAACATGAAGATTAAATTACTATCAACTACATATTTTAAGAATGAATTACTTCATCTCTCTCAGCTTTACTTTTCTAACCTGTAAACTGGGGATAATAATACCTGTAGTATTTACCTTTCCAATTTGAAATGAGGTGATATAAAGTTATTTGAGAACCTTTAAATATTACATATTTTTCAGTTGTTGTTGTTGTTGTTTTTGGCATGGAAGATTGTAATTATCCTAGATAGAGCCTAGTTGCTTTAATGGTGACTTAGTGAAAGCCGAAATTTCTGAATTGTTCAATTGCTTTCTTTTGCCCCTCTTCTTCTTATTCATTGATTACATTATCTCTTTGCCACTTCTTTTAAGTTGTTAATCATCTCATTCCCCAAAAGCTTTCTTTCCTAGAATTTTGGTCAGTTTTTCCTTTCTGTGTGGATATTTGTAACAGGTGAAAAACATAGGGTATTAGGTGATACAGTGGATAGAGTGCTTAGCTTGGAGTCAGAAAATCTTGGATCCAAATCAGATCTAGGACAGTAATTGGCTGTATGATACTGGAATAAGTCACTACACTTCTATTTGCCAGTTTTCTCAACTGTAATGAGGTATAATAATATTACCTATCTCTCAGGGTTATATGAAGGTAAAATGAGTTATTATTTGTAAAAAAAAAAAATTAGCTTAGGGCCCAGCATACAGTAGTAATATAAATTATTATTAAATATTAAAATATTTTATTAAATAATTATTAGAATTAATGTTAATCGTTAATGATTTATTAAAATATTTTAGCAACAAAAGTGATGTATATACACTATTGCCCCAAAACAGAAAATAAGGTAATTCCTGTTACCACTTTTTTTTTATGAGATTTTTTTTTTATTTGTTGGAAAAGGTATTATTTTTTCGATCAATAAACAGTAGACTTTTGTCGGGTTTTGCCTCTTTTTGTATCCTTAGGGCTAGGCAAAATGCCCAGCACAAAGTAATGGTTGACAAATATTTATTGATTATTAAATGACTGTGCCAGGCACTTGCCATGCCCTGGGGAATACAAATAATAAGAAAGATACTCTGCACTAGAGAAGAAAACAAACAGGAAAAAAAAAAAAGGAGTGTGGAGAGTCCTAAGGTAACCTGAGGTTTCCTGGGGGAGTGGTGAAGTCCAGTCCAAAGACTACAGCTCTTGGCAGTGAAGATTGGCTGACTTGGGAGCTCTTTTAAAAAGTAGGCTTTGGGAGGAGTTCTTTGATCAACTTTAAAGACGGCAGAGGGGCAGAAGGTAAGGACAGTACTAATGAGCTATGACTACCAAAGCTGCCATAATCCAGCAAGATGATGAGTTTCATTGTGATGACCTTTTCTGGGCCCACGCTCTTGATGGGGTACAGTCCAAGAAATGAAGCTTGTGAAAAAGTAGTAATAAATCTATATTCTTCTGCCATCCCACTTAAGTGATTAGAATGCCAAAACTGGAGTCAGAAAGACTTAAATTTAAATCCCACTTCTGAAATGACTGGTTTTACTGGTTATTTGACCCTTTGCTAAGTCAATTCTGGACCTTAGTTCTGGACCTCAGTCTCTTCATTTGTAAAATGAGGTTATCAAACTACATGATCTTTAAAGTCTCTTTCAGCTTTGAATAGATAAGGACATATATACATATAAAATATAAATGGATGTGTGTGTGTGTGTGTGTGTGTGTATGAATGGATTTAAAGATTACCCAAAGTTGGGATATCATTGAGCACCTCATTTCTCAATAATCACTTTCTCCAAGGAATTCAGCCACAAATCTTTTAGTATAATGTAAATGTCACTGATTTCTCATATTGAGTCATAAACTCCTAAGCTGCTTAGGTGTCCTGAGTTCTAAGTTCTTTCACTCTAAATCCCTGATTACCTATTTCCCCTTCTCTACCCCCTTCTCTCTTTACTTAAGTTTGTTATTCATACCTACCTCCTTTTCCACTTCTGTCTTCAAATTATATACTCCCAATAAGTCATTCTCAAATGTATTTACATAAATGTGTTTATGTAAATTAAGGAGGAAAATATGAGGATGAAGACATTCAGAAGTGCTTCTAAATGTATTCCACCCAGCTCATTTTGGATGGTTCCCAAGTTTATTAAATAACCTTAACTAGCTAAAATTAGTGGAGTGAGCTCATGAGCTATGCATCCTGGGTCCTTAAAATGTGCTGCTCCCCTGTGATATCAAAACTATAACAAAAATGTCCTTGGCCCCTGAAATATCTCCCTGCCCCCTCCCCTCATCCTCATTTAAAATTGGTTTAGTTGAGCCTTATGAGCAAAGTGTATTCATTTCCCATGATATAATGGTGTCAAGCCAATAAGGAAGTTCCCCTACATTCTTACATAACTATTTACTAAATTGTTAAAAATCCTCATACCAACTCCTAACCAAATCCCAATAATGGTGAAGTAAGGAACAAGAAAACCTCAGTTCTAAGACAATTCTAGTTTTTTCATTATCCTCCTTTTCTCAGCTATCAAATGCATAACAGACCCAGTCATCTACATGGAAATGAAGAAATTATGTGATTTTTTTTTCTAATTGGTACCAGTCATTAAACTATTTGGAAATATGAAGATCTACATCAATTATCAACTGACCTTTTTTAGCTTTTTAATCTAGATTATGAAGATATGATTTAAATGGTTAAACCAAAGCAGAAAAAAATTAATTGAACTTGAAAAAAATTATCCTTTGCCCCACTTTTCATTACAAAATGCTAAACTACTACATCAGTAGAAAGGTTTGTTTTAGCTTCTGATAAATTATGTAAAATTACTATTAAGGAAAATTTTCTAAGGAGAAATCATCAAAGAAGATTGATATATAAAGAATAATTTTATCTCTGTACTTTGAGTTATACTATAGATTTGTACCAGGAAAAAAAAAATCAATCTTTTAAAATACATTTTTTTTAAACACAAAGAAAGACCACCTTCAGGCCTGCAATAAATTCACTTGTAAAGTTAAAGCAATTTTTGCAAACAAATAATCACTCCTTTAATTTATTGATTGCATTAATTTTAGTTTTAAAGTGTTGTTTGAATAACACAGAATGTGATCATAGTAAAGAAGGCTTATCTTGGAGTTAGAAAGACCTGGTTGCCTATCTCTGACAAATACTAGTTGTGTCACCCTGGAAAAGGAACTTAGCATCACAGTATCAATCAATTAATACTTATTAAGTGCCTATTATATGCCAAGCATTGTGTTTTTTTTTTTACTTTAAAGATCTGACTAGAACATATTTTTGTGATCATTGCAGATATAATGTCAAGACAAAACTTTAAAAAATACAACTACTACAAATCTGCTTCATTTGAGTTCCAAATCACAATTGAAAACAGCTAACCACAGGACACAGTTCAATTTTGGGATGATTAAAATTGTTTTAACGAGACCATTTATTTTTAGTTGGAATTGACATCTCAGACAAGCATATTCAAAAGGAAACTCAGAAATGATGATTCCAGGCAAATATTGGTGTCCCAGGTTTAAAATAAAATTTATTTGGACCACCCTCTGCTAACATTTATTGTCTAATAACTTCCTATGCGTTTCTTTTTGTATAAAGATATCAGGAGTACTAAAAAAAAAAAAAAGAAGCCTAGAAATCATGTTAGAAAGGGAGTATAAGATGTCTTTTTAACAGTTTTGAGTCTCACAACTGGATTTTTGGAATTATAGACTCTAGCCAGAACTAGTATTGGATCTCTCAGAGCTAGTTTCCAAGCCTAAATATTGAAATCAGACAGGCATGAGTAGTACAATTTTCTGAAGGCCAAAAACCAAACCAAAACAAAAATTTTATTCCTTTCTTTCCTTTATGGCTTTTAGACCTTGCCAGTATATTTTAATATGATATTTTAGGAGTCTGCGGCTATTCTCATTCTGACAGGAAGAGCACCATAATGCTGAGGCTACAGTCATCAATTTTATGCTAGGATATGATTATATTTCCCAGGTGCATAACCAGTAATACTTATTCCCTTAATGCTTCCCAGTATTTCCCTATCCTCCCCCAGGTTAGACTTGAATCCAGAGTCTGTACCCCTTCTACTGCCATTCCTTGTTCTCCAGATAAATAATAATTTATTAATTTATAATTAATGTATCAATGAGTTTCTCATCTTTGGGGACTGAAGGTAAGTCACTTCTTATAGTCTTTAGCCAAAAGAACTGAACTTCATTTAAAAACAATCCAATAACATTCGTGGCAAATATAAAAACAATATTAATCAGATAATAATAATCACTTACATTAGCATTTAAATTACACTTTATCCCAATGAAGTAGGGGCTATTATTATCTATATCTGTGTTACATATGTAGAAACTGCCACTGTGAGATTAGGAGACTTGCTCAGAGCAACATAACCTGTAACTCTAATTGCCACATCAATTTAATAGAATGGGGAGAGCTCTGATATTAGATGAAGAAAACTTGAATTCATATCCTGGATGCAACCCTAGCTATGAAAACAGCTTTCTTGACTCCATTTATTAAATTAAATAAATATTTATTAAATACCAACTATGTATAAGATTCTCTACTAGAGATTGAACATAAAAACAAAAACAAAACAGTCCCTGACATCAATGAATATGCCTTTCACTAAGGAGAGCCAACCAGCACATACATAAGGTTAAAAATTATGTATACAATAAGAGAAAGAGACACAGAAAGATACACAAAGAGACAGAGACAAACAAACAGACCCATACAGAGATAGAGTGAGAGAAAGAGAGAGAGACAGGAGAGAGAAGAGAGGACTGGGAAGTGCTTCAAAAAAGAGTAGGGACAGCTGGGCTTGGAAGGAACCTAGGAATTTTTTGATTCAGAGGTAAAAAGGATAAGGAACAAAGAGCTGGAATATTGTATACATGGAAAAACTTGAAGGACAATTCAACTAGAATAGAGTCAGAGAGACTTCCAATTCAGGAAGGTTTTTTAATAATTCAGACTAGGAGTGATATGAACCTGAACTAAGAGAGGCAGTGTATGAGAAAACAAAATGTATTGCTGACAAATATGTGAAAATAAATAGAATTGAATAGGCTTAAAAAATAATGAAACTATTTGGGAGTCAGGGAGAGGCTGAAAGGGTAGATTCAAAAATGAAAGATTAAAAATCTAGATAATAATGTCTGGACTGCTTATCTAACAAAAAACTTAAGTGGGATGTATCTTCTTCTTTCATAAGGGAGACAGACAGATATATATATATATACATATTTATGCATTTATATGTGTGAACACATATATCTATATTTATATATGCATCTGTTGTCTGGAATTAATAAATGCAAGAATTATTGGAAGGAACTTCAAAAAATTTTGCTTTGAAGCCAATTGGAAAAAAATGTAGAATTTCACTATTTGAAGGTAATTATCTTGCTTTATCAATGGAAACAAATCCAAACCTAGAAAATATCTCCCACTCTTACGTTACTATTGCATCCATGCCAACTGGTCGACACAGATAGGGAATTTAGGAAATTGTACAGAAATTCTCTACATTGTTATTTAAAGGTTTTATATATTTGAAATGAGACAACTAGATGATGCAATGGATAGAGCGCCAGGCTCAGAGTCAGAAAGACCTGAATTTAAATCCAGCTTGGATATTGCCTAAACAGTGTGACCCCTGAGCAAGTCATTTAATCCTATTTGCCTCAATTTTTTAATCTGTAAAAGAAGCTGGATAAAGAAATAGCACATCACTCTAGTATCTTTACCAAAAAAAAAAAAAAAAAACAACAAATGGAATCACAAAGAATCACATGTGACTGAAATGACTGAACAATAAAATATTTGCAGAGTTATATATACCCATTCAAACTGTCCCCAAATAGTAATTCTGGTAATTTAAAAGTTGAAGACAGAAAATGGGGTTTAGCTAGCAAATTTAGTAAATATATTCCTTAGAAAATCATTACTTGAGGGTATGGGAAAGCATCTCAAAATAAGAGAATAGTAGTGTGTGTGTATATATATATATATATATATACACACCTACTTACATATACACATACCATATATATATATATATATATATATATATATATATATATATATACATATATATATACACACACATATATTCATGTGTATACTCATACAAACACATATATGTGTATACACATCCCCCCACAAAAAACAATAAACAAAAATAATTCATTCCTATGCCTTGAGTTCTCAAAAACGTGCACAATTTAAGTAAGTTTTAAGAACTGACAATTGCATCAAATTATCAAAACTAAACATAGCCAATATTAGTTATACTTACTGTTTAGGAGTTTTTATTAGAGTGGAAAGAAAGGAAACAAGAGTCTCTTTTGAAATGGCAAGATAAGTTTCTGTCTTGTAGAGGCTGTCTGAACTCTGAGAAGGCAGAATCAGGACTTTGACTTGAAGGGCAAAAGATGAAAAGGAAGCAAGAAAGAACTGTTTCAAAAAGAAAATAGGAGCCTGCTAGAATAAAATTTCTCCTTGGTCCTGCGTTTGTCCAGAGCTCTAGCCTCAATGAGCGCACCTCTGAAGACCAGCTTCTTTTATTTTATGACATACGGTCTTTAGTTCACCCATGTACAGAATTAGTTTGGAAGGATGCACATGGCAGCCTTCACTCCAATCTGATACTGATCACAATGTTTTGCAAGTTTAATGTTTAAATGCAATGTTTAAAACATAAATATGTTTTAACTGAATGAAAATAACTTGAACAAAGATAAGCATCTCTAAATTAATCAATTCCTCCCCAACTGATCTCAGTTCCTCTCCTAAAAGTAGGATTATCAGATTCCAGAGACTTAGAGTATAAAGAAACTGAGTCCATATTTTTCATTTTGCAAGTGATGAAAATGAATCTCAATATAGTGAAATGACTTTGCCCAAGGTCACCCAGGCAGTGACTAACATGCCAAGGATTCAAATCCAGTTCCTCTGTTTCCAAATCTTGTGTTCTTTGCAGGCTGTCTACTGGGGAAGAAAAATAAATCACAGGAGGAAGAAAGATACAAATGCTTCTCTCTACCACCAATGCCTCTCCCTCTTTATCTTGAATATAATATTTAAGGATTTTATGCAAAAAAATTCTAAAATATATCTATCATCCATAGATGCCAAAGGTCTTCTCCAAGTGTTTTCCACTATCTCTGTGTTTGTTAGAGGCATTTGAGGTATTTTTTCAGTTTCCCCTTAGTTGCAATGAAATCTTCATAGCTTTAGAATCCATAAAATTGACAAATCCATCAACATTTATTGAGTATCCAATATGTGTTGTGAAGAATATAAAACAATTAAAAACAAACAAACCAGATTAACTTAACATTTAGAAGTCAAGGCACTGACTCTTCAATAGATCTGTGATACCACTTTTGCAGTAGTTCTTTTAGTAACCCATTCATGTCTTTTCATTGCTTGACTCCTCTCAATATGATGAAGCCCTCTTTTGAAATTTCTTAGCATGGAGGAAATGTCAGTAGAGCATATGGCTTTTCCAGCAGTGATTTCTGACTATTGTTATAGAATGATAGACATACCTATTTTTTCTAATTATTCATTTTTAAATGATATTCCAATATCTAAACAACAAACCCTTAACCAGTTCTAAGAATCTAAAGAGGAGACATATTACTGAACACACATTTCAATCACTATTAAAGCAAACCCTGTGGGAAGAGGGTCACAGTGACATTGAGCAAATTACAGAGTATATTGGCCCTTCCCATTTCATAAATTCTTTTAAATTGAACATAGACTTAATTGTGCTTTGCTATTTGGCCATGACCATTGAAAAGATATATTTGAGAATAAATAAATAAAAATGGTGTTCTTTAGAAAAATAGCAGACATCATCTTTATCCTTAGGTTGTTTTTTTTAAATAAACCTTGAATAATCATATTAATCACAGTTTAATAAAAATATGGCTTCTTACAACCTTTTCAGTAAATAACTCCTTATTCCCCCTTTTTAAACTCTGTGACTATCCAGTGAATCAAGAAATACAAATATTTCAAATATATTTAATGTGTTTTAGGTCTAATAGGCATCTATTTTTTTTCTAAGATCCAACCTCTATTTATGTTAAAATCCTTTTCTAAAGATGAATTTGTTCCTTATGATCAGATGGAGTTTATTTAAACAAACATTTATTAAATGCCTACTGGGTGCAAAGGGCTAGTAAGATAAAAATAAAACTTACTTCCTCTCTTAGGAAGATGAGTGAGGGGAACAATGTGTTCATAAATAAGTGTCATATAAGACAAATAATTGGAAATGGAATATTCACATATTCAGTAATACGTGAATCTATGTATGGAGGAAAATCTAATAGTTGTGTATGCAAAATATACTTATTTTTGGAAAGGTCTATTAAATTCATATATGTTTAGAGTATAGGCAAAGGAAAGTTTAAAATAACTAGAACTATTTCTGAAAATTGTCAATTATTGGCAAATGCCCTCGAAATGGGGTACCATTTCAACACATGCCATTACTTAATTTGAGTTTGAAAATGTCAAAGTTATTTTTAGCTCCTCAAAGGTGCCAGATGAGTAGAACTCAATAGAGAACTTAGAGAACTCTTTGCACACCAGGGGTAAACAATTATTTGTTCTCAAAAAAAAAAAAAAAAGTTGATCTGCAAAGTTTAGTAACTATTGCTTGAGGAAATTGACATTTGTTTAAAAGATACCTGTTTCATTCCTTTGATGGATAGAATGTTGTCAGCTACAGCCAGGAGACAATCTTCCCAACTGTGATAATTCAATTCTGGAGGGAGACAGACAGAGAGGGGCAAAAAATCAATTGAGTCTCTGCTGTTAGCGTAGCCAAAAAAATAATACCAATAGCCAGTAGGAGCTTTTAATTGGATACAGATTGGCCTTTTATTTTGATTCAATCTTATAATTCGGTTGAAGTGCCAAAGAAGGGAAGTATTACCTCTGCAGTTTAAGCAGCAGGTCTGCTTCCACTTAGCCGCTTAAGGGAGGCTTACTTCTTTTCTAGAGCTGCTACCCACTAGAAATCCATTTTAAGGAAAGCTATATTTAAAGTGGCTCCAAGCATACTGCAGTAACTTTTTTTTTCAATTTGACCTTTTCTGAAAGCCTGCAGCAGTAGCATTTGGCACTAACTTATATAGATCCCGAGGTTTATTACCTATCCCTTGAATAGGAAAGGATTTTAGGATATTCAAGATAGCCTCTCCAATTAATAATATTACATTGGAATGGAATGAGGGTATTCAAAAGAGTCAAGTTAAAATGAGATGAGAATTTGAAAAGGAAATTATGTGATTATGACCCATCTTTAACCTTCTAGAAAAATGCGAGGTATAAATTCTTCCTTTAGAAAACTTGATCCTAAGATTAGGCCTAAAAAAGACTAGAGATCTTCTACTTCCCTTTTACAGATTAAAAAAAACCTTCAAGATGAGAAAAATAAAGTGACTTGGTTACAAAGATAATTAGTGGCAAAGCTAAAACTATAATCTAGGTTTCCTGATAGCTGTGGGGAAAGAAAAGAGAAAGGGATGAGAGGGCTGGACAGAACTGGATAGGACATGGTACATCACAAAACTGTTAAAAAGAGAATAGAAAAGGAAATGTCCTGATTAAGATTCCCCTTGTTATTACTTGAGTATCATAGCAAAACAATTTAGTTTTGCTAAACTTCACACTAAAATGGATCTGCTATAGGTAAAAAAAAAAAAAAAAGATAATGCATTATTAAATAGTCAGCAGCAGTAAATGCAGAACTAAATATTCATAATATATAATAGTAAGTCATTGAAAAAAGGGAAAGAATGTTCTAAACAGCCATAGGTTAAACAAAAGTCATTTCTTAGGGATGACATCAAAATTTTCTCACCTATTTCTAGCCCCAGAATCTCTCCTCAGCCCAATTTTAATCTGTGCCATTTTAATTTTTTTCATTCCTTTGATTTAGAGCAAAATTCAGAATTTCTAATTCTTCACTTCTAATATCAACTGTAGTTCAATAGTAGAATAAAATTGTGTTTAAAGATACTAATTTCAGTATCTTAAAAAGGATGTTTCCCTGATATAATACCCAAAATGTATATGCTCAGAGATATTATTTAAGTAATTATTGATTGTGCTTAAGAAAAAAATAAAATCACAGTCACAAAACATTTTGATTCTTTATGATTGTTTTCTGTTAATTTTATGTACTTATTTGACCAGAGAAGATGTTTAAATCAAAAATGAAGCTTTCCAAAGCAGATAAAATAACTATGGGATTTTGTCATGACTGATATCCAAAATGTATTACATGAAAGAAGAAACTATCTTTTATTTCTTTAGGAAATTTAAAGGCTTAATTGATGGTTCAAACATCATTTTTGGAAGAATTGAATCCTTAGAAGGATTTTTGAAATGAAAGAAATCCAGAACTTTTAACATTTCAAATGCTGTTGCCTGAAATTGGTCTTTCTTCTGAGAGAGCAAATTCAAGATGGCAGCTACAGAAATTGAGTTGATGATCAATTTCTAGAGTCTCTTTAAATTTTAAAATGAAATCATTGTTGTAGGGCTGTTAATCTTAATGAACTTCATTGAAGTGTGGATTATAAATAATTTAGTTCCCCTTTTCTATTTTTTTGAAATCCATAATACTTTCCAAGTACTTCTAAATCCAATGCTTTGGCTCATATTTCAAATGTTTGCAAATTTAAAACTACCTTGAGAGCCACTTTACATTATGGTTATAATAATCTTGCAGTTAATGCACTGTGAAATTCTGTGCATTCTTCTATTCCTTGCTATTAGAATTTTGTAGCGATTTCATTTCAAACCACATACATCAGTCAGCAATAATTTAGAAATCTAAGATGTCTAATTGCTAATTATTTCTTTGAACCTTTTAAAAATCAATTCCTTTCCAAGAATTTTTCATAGAACTTTTGCTTAGCTTTTTAATTATATTTACTATATTCTAATTTTTATTACAATGATTTGTAGTTATATATTATATGTTGCACCAGATTATGAGCTCCTTTAGGCAAGATAATGTTTCTTTGTTTTACCACTGAATGCTGTAGTGCCTAGAATAGTGCCTGGTACAAAAGTACTAACTGTTTATTTAATTCAATATCCAAAGTTCACAGGATTTACATCTGAAAGGCGCCATAGAAGAAATTTGGGTCAATTCCATTATTTTATAGGATAAGGGTACCAAAGTCCAGGGAATCCTAATACATAGTAGGCTATATATTAGGAATCACTGGATTGATACATCCAAGCCAAAGAAACTGCCATTCAAAAGACAATAGTGTTAAACATAGAGTGACTATCTTAATCAATCAGCAAACATTTATTAAATAGAGGCAGTATCACATAATGGGTAGAGTACTGGCTCTGAAGCCTGACTCAGATACATACCAGCTGTGTGAACTTAGGCAAGTAATTTAAGATATTAGTTCTGTAACAAACGCTTTAAGACAATAAATTGCAAAGAAGATAGTACCCTACCTTAGTACAGGGAGTTTCTTTATTTGGAAGTTCTTTACACCAGTAAAATTACTGGTCCATTCCCTAACCCTATCAATGTCCCTATCCTACTATATGCTTGGCTTTGTGCTAGTTCTGGGGATTCAAGACAAAAAGAAAATAATCCCTACTCTAAAGAAGTTTATTTCCTCTGGGAGAGATGATATGCATATATATAATATATGCAAAATTCATTACAAGGTGAATGGAGGAGGAAGGTGTTAGCGGCTAAGAGGATCAATAAATATCATTTTTAAAGTATTACTGGGGCTGAGTTTTGATAAAACCAAAAATTTCAAGAAGAAAAAGGGACTATACCCAATCATGGGGAATATATTGCCAATACAAAGGCACAGAAACAGAAAATGGGAGAGAATCCTGAGTCATATTTTGACATACCAATTTATGAAAGAGAAGAGAAAAGGGGAAAAGGAAAAATAACTAAAGCTCTTTGACCTTGGAAAAGTACATCAAAGAATCAAAAATCTAGTCTACATGATGATGGGAAGTTAGCATTTGATATATGGTAGAAACAGGGAAAATCACATACATCCCAAGGGGAAAGATGGTTAGTATGAACACA